>NC_142504.1:116916079-117163579 GCF_057876585.1 Rhinolophus sinicus | reverse complement strand
AAATGAATGGACAAATGAATTTTAGAACCGCACACACATAATTTTCGTTTTATTTAGTATCACGTAAGTCTTGGATCTATTCAGTATTGGGTTGGCGTTGTAAGTAACGTAACCCCAATCCGTTAGGAATCGTGTGATGTATTAAAATGGCCATAAACAAGTCAATACAAGGACCTGCTCCATTGTAGCCCATTCTTCTTTTACCCAATCCGCTGTGTGGAGGTCATGGTTTTCCCACACATACTCTCTTGTTCCCCTATGTGTTATACGGGAGAGAAAAATACTTAAAGACAGGGGAAAACGGTCACATTTTGAAAACAATTGTTGTCTATAAAATTGAAGGATAGGGAACACTTACCATTGTAACGATGGCAAATGCCTGGGATTATAACTCTGAAAAGATCCGGTCTACAGAGAACAAGTAGAATCGCAAATACAACTGTGATGTGTTGAAGGGATCTTAAGAAAGAGAAACTTCCTCCAGAGAGTATAGAAACCACAAGAGCTGTTTGGTTTCAAGAGTGGGACTATATTACTAACCATTGTCACCTTAATATAAATTAATTACAAAAAAAAAGAGTGGGGCTATAAAAATATGGAATTTGGTTAGATCTTACAAACTAGGTAACAGTATTATATATAACTAAATTATTGACTGGCTTGGATTGTAATTGTATTATAATTCCTGACTAGAATGAAATTACTCATCATGCAAAATTTATGGATCACTTTACGTAATTTTTCTATGTATAAACAGATCTACATAGGTATTAGATAATTAAATACAAGCAATGATTAGTGCTTTCAACAAGAAAAAACCTTGGGCTTCCTCCCAGCATGGCAACTGGTGTCTACGGCAAGTGTCCCAGGAGAACCAGACTGAAGCTCTACCACCTTTGATGACCTAGCAGCTGAGAAAAATCATATTGAGAATTTGATTTGCTATAGCAAGAAACATGAGTCTATCAATTTATGTGGAAACAGAAAGTATTGCTTTGCCAAGTTCAGAGTCTCATAAGGAGAAGCTTTCTCAAGCATGAGAGTATTAAAGACTGCATGCTATTGATATATCTGGGAGATTTCTACCTCCCCTGTGTTAGAAATTTTTAAGGCCTTTGAGATCAAGTCTTACCTACACATGCCCCCTACTTATGTCAGCATTCCCAAAGGGGTCAGCAAATCTCTAATAGTTTTGGGTCCAAAGAAGAATTACAACTTGAAGATTGAAACAAAGTAAATCTCATCTATGTTAACACAAATAAGCATATCATTTAAAAGTGAACAAATTTGCCATATGTTAAAGCAATGTTTAGTGTCACAAGTGGTGTTTTTATCCTTTGCTTTGTTATGTTGTGTGCTTTTATGTTTCCAAACCAAGAGTGGGTTGGAGTAGTGGGACAAACACCTGATTTAGCATCAGCATTTCTGGTCATAGGCCCATGTCTTACTAGTCACAACCTCAGCTGAATCACATTCCCATTTGAATCTTTATGTCTCCATCTATGTGGTAGAAGTTGAGTTAAGTGACCTCAAGGTGCCTCCATGGTCCAAGATGTTATGACAAATCAGTGAGATGACATGGCCCATCTTCACTCCCATCGTGCGGGTGGCAAAGCCTCCAGGGCAGATGTGTCTTCCTGAGGCCAGTAACGACAGCCTCACAAGCACTACCTTCGATCTATGGTGCTGCGTTTCTCCCACTAGCTTATTAAGCTGACATTATTTGGAATTTGTTGACATTTACCATTCACAGTGTCAACAGACTTCCATAGGGACCCGCCACACATAGCCTCGATGAGGGGAAGTACATACTGTGTTGATTATAGCCCATCCAAGAGTGAACATGTGTATCATTGCACACCATCCCCAATTCATATGCAAGATGATAATGCCCTCAGCCTTTTTATCAATCAAAGGTTTTTACAAGATTCTCTCTACAGTCAGGCCGAAAAGCGTTCTGTGGGAACACAGCCCTAAGAAATTGGTATCTCCAAGGCACCTGCTGGAAGCCCAGTGGTAAAAAAAATGTCGTGTGTGAGTGGGAAAAGTGAGGTAAAGTTTGAATTCCTTGTCCTAGTAAAAACAAATGTGTGCTAAAATCAAGATGTCAGATACCTATTCAACAGTTTTCATGTCCCTGTGTGACGCGATTAAAAACCAGAGGCCAACATTATAAAAATAATAGACCTTTTAAGGTAAAAAATCACACAGAAAAGGAGGCGTTCTAACTCTAAAAAATATAGTGTAAAATATTTGATGAATTGAGGGTGAGAATTTTGCATGGTGACGATTTTAACGGGAGTGATAAAGTCTCCATCAAGCATCTACCTGCTTAGGGTCTACTCTGGGTCTGAGACTGCACACACGAAGCCTTCTGAACTGGCATTGTCTCAGTTTCATCGTAGGGAGGTCAGATTAGGTGGTGAGAGCAGAAAGGAGCTCCCCTTTCAGTTGCCAGCAGGGTCCAGAGGACAATGAGGGAGAGGACCAACTGGAAAAGGTCAAGCCTGCCAGTCACTAAACGTCCAAAAGGGAAATTTTGATTTTTTAAAAAATAAAAGGTAATTTGATCCACCGGGGCTGAATGTTACATTAGAAGATGCCCCACGTAGCCCTGATATAAACACAATAGAGCTTCGAGGAACAATGTCCAAGGAGACCCTCGGGTCTTGGTGAATATATTGATTTCATCTGAGTTAATAAACGTGCAACAATGAAGCTCGCTAATCAGGGGCCATTGGCAGAAATACCAGCCTAACCCCCTGAGAAATATCCATGACCCCATTTTTACTTACGTGCGATTTCTTTATTCATAGTCACAGCCGCCAACACGGCCTCAACAAAGGAACTTTTCAAGATCTTTAAGAACTGTCCGTCAAGATTCTGGTAGTGGTGGAAACAAGAGAAGATTATTGTTTATGAAGGAGAAGACACACAGACTCAGGAGACCATCGTGGACCTATGGAAACAAAACACATCTTAAAAAGCCGCCGTGACCAAACGCCAGTTGTATCTGTAGTGCTCCATTCTCACCGTCCATCTCCTCCTGTGCACGTCTGTCGTGCTACACTTAGCAATCAGGGCGCCCTTCTCCCCCAAAACAACCAGGGAATAGCTACGTGTGTCTCATGGAAACTGCCAAGTGATCCAACAGAGGAAACCAGCAAGTCAACCACTTTTAACACTGATGGTCAGAAGTACTGCAACTGTCACTCTCACTGGGGGCCAGAGAATGGGGTGTAATTGCACCAACTGGATGTTTGGCCTGGAGAACGAATCAAATAACTGTGGCCTCAGCTTCCTCACATGTGCAAAGAGGCCAGTGGGGCACATTGTCAGCCAAAGCAACACCTACTTCCTAGTTTTTTATGAATCTATGCACTTAATGGAATTTAACACATGTAATTCAAAGAATCATTCAAATGGTTCTGTGTGGCAACGGATTAAACGTCTTTATTTTTTGGCAACCTAATTTGGATTTTGACACCAGCTCTAATTTCATGTAATTATATTCTAGTTTTCTTCCATGCAACTGATCGCAAGATCTGGGCCCTTCATGCATTGATTCCTGAAGGATAGATCTCGGTCACACTGAGTGAGGGCTTTAATCAGATTAAAAATATGACCCATTGTATTCGATTATACAACTGGCACATAATAATAACCTGATTATCTGAGATACATTTATTTCCTTAAATAGCATTATTTCTTTTCATGTTTTTAATTGTGTTATAAAATATGACGTGACATTATTTGATCTACAAAAATAAACTGTCATCACTGTGATAATTGACAAACGGTCTCGAGTCCTTCAGGTGCCTCAGTCTGAGCCTCCTTGATAATCTGCATGTGCTTTTCTTTTAGTTCTTGGAAGTTATCAACCTTAATCTGTAAATATTTTTAAGAAGTTTTCGTTTTCTCCGATATTGATCCTAACTTAAAAACATTTTAAGAGGTCAGACATTTTAGATTTGACATTGAGTTCTTGTTGAATCCTTTTGTCTTCTGCCACATTTTCAATGATTCCTTATTTCCTTTGGTTTGATCAGGCTTTATTGTTGCTATTTCTTTTATCTAAGCTGCCCTATGTAGCTAGATGATACCTGCTGGTAGTTGTTTTCTTCTGCGTGTAAAGAAATGATTACAGAGGCTTAAAGCTCCATATATAGGTAGTCCAAGAGCAACCAAGGGAAGAAAACAGTAAAACTCATAGGCCGAGAAAGTTAGTTTAGTGGGCAATTTTTGTAAATTACTGTCAGTTCCCAGCTACAGGCGTCTTCCTCATTTGTCATGCTCATGGCATAGAATTCCCTCAGAGGTGCTCCCTTCACCTCCTCATTCCCTGATTTTTGGTGGTGGCAGTTGAAGGCAGGACAATCAGCTGTCTCTGGATATACAGGAACTAGACTTGAAATAGCCCGTCCTCTGACAGGGATTGACTTCTGAAGGATACATCATTGTGGGAGAGAATTCAACTACTGAAATCAGAAATGAATCAACCATCTGCAGCAAATATGGTAGAATAGACAACTAGTGTGATCTCCAGCAATTTCCCTAAATTCTCTCAGTCTCAGCTGAATTATCACTAAGTGCGTTTGAGGGGACATAGTCATTAGGCTTCTGGAGAATATTCAGAGGTCATGCGGTATGTAAGCTTTCCACAGTAGAGACACTCTAGTGTTATGACGTAGATGGAAATTATCTTGAATGCGCCATCTTACAAAATTATCTTAGGTTAGGGAGAACACGAGCAGAAAAAAGAATTGTTCTTGTATGATTCATCCTTCTATTTAGAGCCATAGTTTAAATATTGAGGCCACCCCTCTTCCCCCGCCTCCATCAAAAGGTGATGGCTAACAACAGGAAGTGGAAAAACAGACAGCAGCTGCCGTTTCTCCTGGTGGCATACTCTGAAAATCTCTACTGAATGAATGCACAACAACTTATTTAATGGGGGAAAACAGGTGGCCCAAATCTTGGTGTAAAGCACACAGCTCTGTTACAAAGAGTTGTCTCTTACTAGTTTATACAGTTTCACTCACTAATTTGTGAGTTAATATTAAATGGCTAGAGATTTCCGAGTTGAATAAAGAGGGAAACATCCCTTCATTTTTTTGTTCTGTGCCATGAAAGTAAAGCAGGAAAGATGTATTTGGTCACATGCAATTGGGGAGAGAGAATGCTGCAGGGAATTAGAAAGAATAAATAAATAATCTCTAAGTTGAAGGGAAGGGTCGCTGAAAGCGTTAAACATGTGTTAACTAAAATTCCCACCCCCTTTCCCAGCAGTACACTTAAGGGATATTTTTGTTTGTTGCAGTTTTCCCCCTTTTTATTTTCTTCTCAGGATATCACTGAAGGGATCACAGCAGGAAATTACTTGTGCTTGTCAGTTGATTGTGTGGTGAAGAGACCGGTGGGGCTGAGGGCTAAAGATCTCTATCCAGGGCCAGGCAGATTGCAAGGCAGTGCGATGGAACGGTGACATGCTCTCTCCCCTGACCTCCTCTCGACCTTGACCTCCAGCCTGGCTGCCCTCCCAGGGAGAGTGAGATAAAGCTCACGATGCCGTTTGTACTGATCCCGCCCAGCCTGGCCCATCACACCCACTCCACATGAACCCTCGCCACCGGCCTTCTCCACGGTCCAGAAATGAAGTGCCTGCTATCTGGGGGAGAATCCGCGTTTCTGAAGCAGGCATGTGCACTGTTTGGATTCTGTTTTGCTTTTTGATTAGATAATGCTCCTCTCTCCAGGGACCCAGAAAGGCTCGCCTTGAAATAAAATAAAAGGTCAAGCAGCTTACACTGTTTTCGCGGAGTAAAACCCACAAAAACAAAAAGCTGGTAGCTCTTTGTCTCCTTGGTGAGGGGTGTCCATGTGTCGGCTCCGCGGTGGGATGTGCCTGATAACGTTATTTCGTGGCCTCCAGTCACAATCAAGTAAGTGTCTCTGATTCCTAGAGATACACTCCCAGGTGCTGCAGAATCAAAACTGAGCACTGCAGATCACAGACAGAGTGTCTCTGTCAGAGTGGAAAGGATTTGTGTTCTTCCGCCAGAATCCACGTAGGGTTCAACACCCTACACAGTGTTAGGCACTGTCATACGTGTGATGTACATGAAAGCAATGTACAATCAGGTCACTTTAGGGCAACAGCCCATATTTAGCTCCTCAATGTCATGCTGAGATATTTTACATCCATAGGTGATATCTGGACAGCTAAAGAATGGACAATTCCTGAACATTTAGAAAAGTCAAATTGTTCTCTGAAGGCACTGCCTTGGAGTTGAGGTGTGGAAACGCGGGGAGCCCTCTTGGCTGAGACAATCAGTATAGGACCGCGTCACTGAAGCTAGACACCCTTCAGTGGGCAGGGTAACTCCATACAAAGAACACCTCACCCAGCAAATGACAGAAGCACTGCATTGAAAACCATTGTGCACACATGGTTCCATAAGTCAATAAAATGATGAGCCCCAAGGCTCCTGCCATGAATGGGGCACCTGGATGCCAAGTGACACCCAAGACAGGGTCCCCGGCTGGGTCTGGGGACCCAGTTTCAGAGAGGGAACATCCCCCAGAAAGTTATGTCTGCTGAGTGCCAATGAGCATGGCGTTAGAAACACTTCTTCAATTGTATTCTTTGAGTAAAGAAGCAGGGATCACTCAGGTAACCTCAAATAAAAGAATGGCTTATCTACAGAATTCTCATGGAATAAAGAGAAATGGGAATCTCAGCCGTGAATCCGAATGGCTGGGCCACAGCACCAGGAACCTTGGAGGCTGAGCCGGAGTTCATGGTTGGGACAACACAGCTCTGCAGTCGCCATGGCAGCAGGTGGGAGAGGGTCCCCATCACAGGACACCTCTGCTGGGTCTCAGCTTCTACGTCATCTGACACTCCACCCACCACCCATCACATACTCCTTAAGGCTCACCCACGTTTTCTGCTTGTTCTTGCTTTTCATGAACTTGCAGCCTCATGGCTTTTCAGTCCCACTTCTGACACCTCACTCTTTATCTGTATCCCACATTCACACACTTAAGACAGCACGGTTGTCCTGTCACAATCATTCCTATGTGTGTGCAGACTTCATTTGGGGCCAGCCCATTGCCTCCCTTACACAGGTGCTCCTGGGACTGCTGCCCTGGCCTGGCCAATGGTGCAAGGTAAGGTCCAGTGATGAAAGACTGGCTTCTAGGGCCCTTCTCTCAGCCGGAGTTGGGTGGGAGCCTTTAGGACATAACCCTACAGACGAGTAATATATTACTACAAGCCTCCTTGTACGAGAAAGTCTTTCAGCACAGAAATTAGAAAAAATTCAGCTAACTTGGTAATTTATTCCCACCTCACTAAGTAACCCACTGAAAAATCTTTCTCAAAAAATGAGGCAAAAATTCTAAGAAATATATTAGAAAATGTAGTCTGGAAATATAGAAAAAAGATCACACTGATGAGGATGAGTTTAATCCATAAATGCCAGGTTGGTTTAGCACGAGACAATATACTAATGCCATTCACTGAATCATGGATTGTAGCAGAAAAAGTCTAAAATAATCTCTACAACATTGAGCTCAGAAATGAAGAAAAAAATTCCATGAAACTCACATCCATTCATGGAAAAAAAAAAAAAAACTTAGCAAACCAGAAATATAAGAAAAATTCAATGAACTGGTAGAGAGGGCTTTAAAGTTTATAATCAATAAAAAAAGCATTGCTAAAAGTAATCCCTCTTAGAATCAGATATAACAAAATAAAGCCGACTATGAAGACTTTAATTCAAAATTTACAGAGGGTCTTTCCATAGTAATAAGCTAAGAAAATATGTAGAATTACAATAATTGATAAATAAATAAATTTATCATTGCTTACATAGTAAAACCAAAAGTTTTTATGGATAGTTATTAAAATCAATAAGATAGGTTAACAATGGCTACAAAGTAATAAGATACCTAAGAATAAATATAATAAAAAACTTACAATACCCTTACATAGCAACATATTGACTCTGAGGATTTAAAAAGACAAATAAAGGAAGAGACCTACCTTAGAAAAATGTTATCATCATAAATAACTCAGTTTTCCTCAGATTTATTTATAGAATCAATGCAATTCAGATAAAATTGTCACCATTTGGTGATTGAAACTTGACAAGCAAAATCTAAAATTTATCTGTATTAATAAAAAACAAAGATATTCAAAATATTTGTTTTGAAAAAGCATGATAATACCACCAGGAAAAGGATAGTCTAGCAAATACAATGTGATGAGAAAATTGGTTAAACATATGGGGAAAAAAATGAAATGGGATTCCTAATTCACACCTAAAGCAAATATCAGTTCCACATGGATTCAGTATTCAAATGTGAAAGATAAACTCTAAATCTTTCAGATAAAACCTTTAAGAACCATTGTTGGGGAGGAGTTTTGAATCATGAGAATTCAGATGCAAATAATAATGAAAAAGAACGGTGCATTTACCTCCATGAAATGAAGAACACCTGGTCAGCAAAGTGAGACAAGGAAAGCCACAAACTACTGAAAGATACTTGTATTTGTGTACAGAGAGTGCCAAATATATATATTCCTTTCTTAAAATGTATATATATATATATATATATATATATATATATACATTTTAAGAAAGGAAAACTCTTTAAAATTGTAATAATATATACCAATAACTAAAGATGAATACAAGTCACGCTTGACTTCTGCAATGACAAGAGGTGCTCAAAGTGGTTGCCATCAGCATCCAGACATTTCTGACTACGGGAACTACTGCTTGAGCAACATTGACCAAAGTGTCCACTTATATACATTCTTTTGGCACAGCCAGTATATACAATAAACAAAGGGTTTGGGTCCAGAATTTATTCAAAACTCTAATGTATCAATAAGAAAATTTGAAAAATTCAGTTGAAAAATGGGCAGAAATACAAACGACAACTCACAGAAGAGTAAACACAAATGGCCAACAAGCATAGAAAAGGGCTCAATCTCTTATAAACCAGCAAATGGAAAGAACATGAAATTGCATTTCACATCTCCCCCAAATTACGTATCTGGAAATCGCAAGTATCCACAAGAACCCATGGCAAAGACACACTGCTGGTCGGTGTGTAAATAATGCACATATGCTTGGCAGAAAAGATGTCTACTTGGCACCCAGTTAGAACTGAGGGCTGCCCTACGACCCAGACACTCCTCTTAGGCTCAGACCCTAGAGACGCTCTGGCACATGTCCGCCAGGGCACACGTAGGAAGCAACCCTCTTTGTGATGTAAAAAGCTGTAAACATTGAAAGTGTGACACTGTGCAATGGATAAACCAACCGCAAATTCCTAGGATGCAATGCCATACACACAATGCCACACACAGCAAAAATGATTGTTTACACCCGTTCACACAGTTGAAGCCCACACTTCTAAGGCCAGAGGGGAAAAAAGGCCTATGTGATTGTTCTGTTCACACAAAGGTTACAAAAAGAAAACTTGTAAAAAAAAAAAAAAAGCCACAAAAATATTATGAAATGGTCTAACAAGAAATTCCAGATGACGGCATCCTGAGAGGTCAGGGAGGAAAGAGAAGAAAGGGGATACAGATACCTTCCAAGATGTCAGCACAGTTTTGTTTCTGGGCCTGGTGCTGCATACTTATCCATTCAACTGTTGGCTCACGTTACTTCGAGAAGTTACCAAACTCAAATGAGAATTTTACTCTCCGTTTCTGTAAGACTAATCTTCTCTAGGCCTTTCCTATCTTAATAACTTGCACCATCACATAGTCACAAGTTTTGAAATTATTTGTAAAGCAACCCGCCCCTGACGACCTTGCCCATTCAATTATCAAATCCTGTTGGTTCTGCCTATGAAGTATCTGAGCTCCAATCCCTGAGCAGCACTTCCGCCCCCATGAAGAGCCCAGGGCATTACCCACACACAGGCTACAGAAGTCCCCTTCTTGCTCCTTCCCATCCATCCATCTCCTCCTGCTTCTATACCATCAGCCGTGTCTGCAGCAGCCAAAGGGAGCTTTCAAAACCTGGTATTGACCTGTGCCAACCTAAAACCACGCAGTAGCTGCCTTTGCCCCAAACACCTTGGCATGTCACAAAGACCTGATGTGATCTGGCTCTGATCCCTTTATAACCTCAGCACCTGCTCTGTCCTCTTTGCTTTAAGCATTTCAACCACACAGGTCTGAATTCAGTTCTGTAGAAAAGCCTGAACTTTTTCAGCCTTGTATCCTTCACAGGGGCTCTCTCTCTTTGCCTAGCTAATTTGGGCTCATTATTTAGGTCTCAGATTATACATCACTTCTGCAGGAAAGCCTTTTCTTAATCTCCAATGTAATTTAGATCAACCTGATATAAAGTCTTTATAGGATCCAATACGTGTTCCTAGAAACCCTCTTGACAATTGTAATTACCCATTAGATTGTATTTCCCATTAGATGGTGACCCCATATCTCACCTGGACCAGTGCAATAATCTCCCAAATGTAATCCTTGCTCCATGATGGTGTCCCTTCAATGCACAGCAGCAGTTGTCCGAATGCATGGAACAGAGTCAAATTCTTCACACAATGATGGCTTTCCCTTGTACTTAAGACAGAACCCAAAATCCTTAGCATTGTCCAAAAGCTTTATTTTCCTTGGTCATCTTTCATTGTTTATATAAACCCATGCTTGCTGTGGGGACAGAGCCAGGAGTGTAGTTTCCAGGCTCTCGACCTCACGTGGAAAGGTGCTGGCTCAGGTAGTAGATGGTCATCAACTGTGATTGGATGGCCATCAGCTGTGGCTAGTTGGCCGTCAGCTGTAACCAGTGAGCCACTGGCCACTAATATAACTGCCACGGATACGCTAGCAAAAAATGGGGGCTAGCAAGGAGATGGTGGCTGAGCTAGCAAGCCGCGGAGTGAGGGTTACGGATCATGTGCCTCCTGCTTCCTGTGTCTCCAACCCAGCCACCAGCGAGAATATAGTGGTATGTCTCCCCTACCTATGGCTCCGTGGGTGTTCCTTTTCGGCCTCACCATATCCTGCGTTCTTATGTGGGGAGTGGGAGTTGACACCCGCATAACACCCTGCGTGACACTTGCTCACCAAGTTCAAGGTGTACTGCTGTCCTTTCGGTGTCTCTGAATGCACCCAGGACCGTTGATGTGACTTCCCTTTGGGGACAACCACTCATGTTTCGATGCTATGTTTATCTATTTGTTCACAGTGACCGCTTGTGCTTTGCAGCAATTATTTATCTGAATGGTCACCTTTACAGCTGCCGTATCTTACTGAAGAGCAAACTCCATGAGGTCAACGATCTCATCTATTGTGCTCTTCTCTGTATCTACAGCCCCTGACAAGCGCTGAGAATAAAACGGTTAGTGACACTTTTTAATGAATGTGAGTCAAACAAATAGAGGTGAGGGTGCACACAGTCATATCAGAGAAATTGTATCGGGCTCAGTCGACACTTGTAGGTAGCAAAGTACCAGAAAAAAATGTTGAGGGCAAGTGACTTGACCTAGCCAGGTAAGCAGCATGAGCTTCCCCACATTTCCCCACGACGTTGGCAGTCATTTTGAACCATAAAAGTAGAGTTTTAGTTAAATGCGTTTCACAGTTTTGTGTTCATAGATCAGAAATAAAAAACGTATAGCAGTTGGGGTACCACGCTGGAGGCGATGAGAAACATTACCACGTGCACTTGCAGGAAATCTAATCTGATTTCCTTCGATTAGAAATGGAAAAGAAAAAAGGTTGAAAGACAACAAAGGGGAAAAAAAAGAATGAATATGGTGACTGACTAGATGTTGGTGAAGAAATAAGGGGAAAAAATAAAATACAACTTTGCATTTTTAAGCCCAGAAGGAAAAGAGAACTGTTTTAATCAATAAATCCAGAGGTGGGGTTGATGTGGGGTAAAACAGGTTGAATTTCTTTATGAATATATTGAAGTGATGTGATTGTGGAATATACCAACAGGCTGTGATCCGGGCAACCCCAGCACGCGTGTAGCCTCACAACAGATTGACTGTCCTGGGATTAGAGGGTGGGCTGCTTGAGAAAACAGTAAATCAGAAGATTATTATTTGTTTTCCTTAGGAATCATAGGTTAGAGGATCAAAGAGGAGAACTCAGTGAAATGCAGTCTCCTATTACCACTCATGGAGACCCAAGATTCACTAGCTGTGTGAGTATGAATCACTGCCTTTGTATTCAAATCTGTGCCACTTGAACATGCATAGTCAGTGTCTGATAATTTTTGAAAATCAGGAGTCAATGAGTTGATGCCTCTGAAGGCAGCAGAAGGGGGCTCAGACCTCAAGAGCATGTAGAAAGGTTAGTTGCCGCGTGGTTAGAACCATTTCTTCGAGCATATTAATCCCGCTTTACAACAAACCCCACTTATTTCAGGCAATTTAAGTAGGTCACTGTTCTAAAAATAAATATTTTTATTTATGATTCAATAAATAGGCACCAAAAATTGTATGGTATATTTATTTTCTTTCAGTGTTTTTGGTTTTGATATCAATGGTCAAAAACGATAGACCAAGAAATAAAAAGAGGCTCAATGTGTCCAAGAGATGGACTTCTACATGTGCCATCCGTGGTCAGGGCCCCTTCTTATCTGAACAGTGTGGGACAGAAACTCAGAAAGAGTCATTGGTAATCTCTGTTCCAGAAATTCTTCTTTCAGAGCAGTTTTATCCACACATTTTTATTTCAAAGTGAGTATGATAAAATTTTAGTATTACACTCACACACATACACAATTGCAGTCATTCTGTCCCCAAACTCGACCTAATCGCCCTTATTGGAATTTGGATATATTCTAGAACTCTGTCACATGTTGGTAGCTTACTGTTTAGGGTGGACAATTTATGCATATGGCTTCTGCAGATATTAACTTTGTTATATATTTTCAAAGGACATATTAATAGAATAAATATGAAAACCTCACAAGTCTTTTACAAACAGTAATGGGAGAGAACCTCCTTTAAGAAGGAAAAGGATATGGGCCAAATTATTGAATTTTTAAAGCCAGTGGCTTGTCTTGCAACACAACACAAAATGGACTAGAGGTTAAAGCTGACAAGGTCTCCAAGAGCATTCTTCTTATCCAAGGGTCAAAGGGTGAAGGGCTGAGTTAGGACCACAAAAAGAAGGAAGCCATATGAACTCAATAAAGAGTGGCTTTACATCAGAGTTTCTTGCAAGGAACTAAGCAAAGGTAAGGAAAACATTTGGTGAAACGAGCCAGGCAGTCTAAGGAAACGGTGCACCCCTCAGGCCCTTGCACCAGGGGTTTTCCAGAATGACTTACATCTGTGTAACCATCTATAAACACTGACACAGCTTCTTCCAGTCGGCCTCTCCATCAGAAGGTGCCATTTCAGCTGCTTTTCCTCTCCTTCTTCTTTGTGTTTCCTGGGAAAGAAGATCAACCTTGGTGCCGGTGGCTCGTCGGGCTGTTTGGTGCTTGTGGGTGACCGCTGTGCTGTTTCCAGTAGATAAACAGTCCTATAAACTTCCAGCTACGCAGACCTCACGTCAGTCCTTTCCCAAGAGAAAACAATTGATCCTTTTGCATTAGAGCATATTTCAAAAACCAGTACAGAAATGTCCAAGATCCATACGAGTCAATTCCTGGGTTCCGTGTACGGAAAGGGGGCATTGATTTTTAACTTTTAGGAAAGAATTTGTTCTTTAAATTAGCCTTTTTGGGGGTGGAATTTGATTCTCTAAAGTTGGAGTCATGAGGAATAGGGAAAGTTGACAACACTGCTGCAGATGGAACAAACAAACTTGCCTCACCCGCTATGACCCTCACTCCAGGCCAGGAAAGGAATTGGACAAAAGGGAGACCCTAGATCTGGCACGAGGTGGAAATTATCCCAACAACTCAGCAGCATTAGTAGAACACGTGCCTTCCCCGCCCCACCCCAACTGCTGAGCTCTCTTACCTTAGTCTACATTTCACTTTCCCTGCAGCAATTTTCGTCCTGGGGCAGGGTATAGTCTTACTTTTTATGTTCATTGCTTATTGTCCTCTCGCCCCCAGAACGTGAGCTCTGATAAGTGTGGGAATTATCCCGCAATGCGTCCCAAGACTGTGGAATTGTTTTGCACATGGTAGGTGCAATAATTACTAAATGAATAAACAAATGAATAAAGAAGCCTGGACTTGTTGCAACATTTGATATTTTTTTCCTCTTTCCCCATGAAAATCTTCCAGTCTCTCATGAGGAAAAATCGTTAACCCCTCTGGATGCCCCAGGGGCAGTCCACAGTGCTGGAAGGAGCCGAGGGCCGTGCTGAGGGCAAGAAAAGCACACGTCTGCATGGGGAGTGCACTTCCATTAGCAGCTGGCCAGTCTCCAAGAAAAGCAGCTCTTGCTCGGCGTAAGGCACAGGAGAACTATTATTCATATGTGTTTACAGAAACAGCTGTAAGGAAGACAAGAGTTTACAGCGGGTGTCAAGTGCACGCGTTGGCTGTCATGCCAGGCGGCCACTGTGTTGTCACTGACAGAAGCAGGAACTCGGAACAAGGGCTCAGCCACCATGCAGTTAGCTGCGTGTCGCTTTGTGGTTTTCATCCTGAGTGTGTGAGTGTGAGTGTGTGAGTGTGTGCGTATTTAATTTATTCCAGCCGACCCCAAAGGGAGCATGAATGGTGGGCAGCTTGGGAGAAAGTACAGCCACATTAAAATGGGAAGCCCCAATTTTCTTTCTTTTTACATGTTTTTTTGTTTTGTTTAAATACACGAACAAAAGGTTTTGGGTTTTAATTAAAACCCCAGGAAGTGGTAGAAAAACCATATGCGTCTTTCTGGATGACATTTGAGAGCCGCCTTTCACCTCCCACCCAGCCACCCACCCACCCACCCACAGCGTAAGGAAAGGAGACTCTCTGCTCCTGCCCCACCTGAGGGGCACCTGCCCCTTCTGCCCCATCATGTGGGTCAAAACAGAGTCAGCAGGGCCCAGCTCCCGCTCTCCCTGTGGCACGTGGAGGCCAGAAGTGCTGCTGCTGCTGCCAGTTTCCTGTGCACAAAACCCGGCCTCGCATCTGCTGGAATGCCAGCGCGTGCGTGAGGGTTCCTGCACGTGGAGACCAGCCGCCGCCCTGTTCTCCGCAGCCGCTTATGAGGTCGATCACCTGCCCTGTACGAAAACCCCACCCAGAAGGCCTCTGAGGAGCAGGGCGCCTAGGGGATGGGCCCCCCACCAGACTGGACACCCCAAGTGGCCTTATGCAGAGTCACTGGGGACACAGTAAAACACATGTCCAGCTGAGTTTCCCACAGGAGGAAAAATATCATTGCTTTTTCACTTTTTTTCTTGATGGAGTCTAAATGAAAACACCACATAATTTCTCGATAATCTTTGTTCCATAGACACGTATAATCAAGATATTTTTCTATGTCAGTTATTTTGAAATGTCATATCAAATCCTATGAAGCAAGGGTACAGGAGTCGTCACTTCCATTTCTAAGCTAACGGTTGGTAGGGAGGGTTTCACCCTTGCCCAGATGCCACCTCTGAGCGACTCGTTATTTTCTGGGAGAGAGCGGGGAGCAGCATCTCTCAAACAACCTCCCAGATGGTTCTCATATGTGATCTGTGCTGGAAACCACTGATCAGGAAAATGCCATGAGATGGAGGAACACAGAGAGGACAATTCTCTTGGCTACCAGACCTTGAACTTTTAACCAAAACGTCATGTGAACACGCATTATGAACCCACTGTGTTGTGCGCACTTGCACACGGAACTTAATAGGGAATGACTGGCAAAATTGTAAAAAGATTTGCTTCATTTGATATAGTAAAAAGAAATTCTCACCACAGTTTCTTTAATAGCAGGCACCTGGGTAATTAGTAGCCACTCTTAGCAGAGGTAAGAATGTGCCCTGCTGGGAGGGAAGGTGGCTCAAAGCCAGGGCAGCAGAATTAAAGCTGTAAGAAACTGGGGAGACAGACGGAGTGAGGTGTGCTGGACGTCGCTGGACAGGGACAAAATACACTGGCCAAGTCCAATGCCCCAGAATAAGCAGGAGGGAAGACATGCAGTATTGGCCCAAAACCAAGCAGAAAGGAACCCACTAAGCCTAATTTTAGATGGGAGCAGGGAATGGATGCAGCAAGATAAAACGCAGCACGTTTCGGACATTATCAAGCCTTCAGAGAAGCAGCGGGATTGTTTTCAAATCTTCCAAGTTCTTTAGGCTGCATAAATTTCTGTAATGTGTAGCTGGGTAGTTTGGGTTCTGGTTTTAAATGAGACTGAGTTTGCTATTAAAGAGAAGTTCCTTCTGAAAAGCTGAGATGGAGGTAGGACAGGCACAGTAGTTAAAATATGACTCTTTCTCTCTCTCTCTAGAGAGAGAGAGAGAGGTAGATAGATAGATGATAGATGATAGACAGCTAGATGATAGATAGATAGCCCCAATTGAAGCCTACTCTTTTCAGCCAAAAGACCAGGAACGAGGCAGCCTAGAAGGACAGAAACTGTTTAGACAGCTACCCTACTGCAGCCAATTCCGCAGGAAGCCTGACACAAGGTCAAGGGGGAACCTTCCTGTCTGATCTGTAAGAAGCAGCCCCGACGGCCTTGGAGGGTGTTGTCAGAGAGCGTCAAGGGCAGAGCGATGGCTTACATCCCTGCCAGGTGACAACAGCCCTCCTTGTGGGGTCAGGCAATAGGAGAGCGTGACTTCCACCTCTAACTGATGTCACGCACTTGACAACTTAGAAGACATGCACCAATTCTTAAAAAATGCACACTGCAACTACTCACCGAACATGAAATAGATCATTTGAATAGCCCTGTACCTACTAAGGAAAATGAATTTATAATTTACAAATTCCCGAAAGGGAACTCTCCAGACCACAGTGATTTCCCAAGAGAATTTTAACACCAATTCTAGACAATCTCTTCAGAAAATAGAAGCAGGAGAAATCCAAATTCATATTTTAGGAAGCTAATATTATTACCCTGATACCAAAACAAAGACAGTTCAAAAAAAGAAGAAAGAAAACTACTATGATACTGATGAGTATAGATGCAAAAATCCTTAACAAAATATTATCAAATAGAGTCTAGCAGTACATTATGAAAATTATATACCATCAGCACATGAGCCTTACTCAAGAGATGCAAGTAGATTAAATGTTTGAAAATTGATCAATGTAATCTACCATACCGACAAGATAAAGAAGAAAATGCCATGGAAATATCAGTTGATGAAGAAAAATCATGTGACATAATCAAACACCTATTCATGACAAAACTCTTAGAAAAATATTGGAATAGATGGGAACTTGGTCAATTTGATGAAAAGTACTTACAGAACACCAACAGCTAACATTACCGAGAACAGTGAATGTTTTCTCTGCACAGTTGGGAACAAAGCAAAGTTTGCTATCCCCACTTTAATTCAACATAATGCTGAAGTTCTACCCAGAACAATAAATCTGTAACAGGAAAGAAAACATATAAAGAAAGAAAGAGAAAGAGAGAGAGAAGAAGAAAGAAGGAAAGGAAGGAAGGAAGGAAGGAAGGAAGGAAGGAAGGAAGGAAGGAAGGAAGGAAGGAAGGAAGAAACTGTCCCAATTTGCAGAAGACATGATTATCTACATAGAAATATTAAGAAGAGCAAACAAGCACTCTTGGAACTAATAAGTAAGTTCAACAAGGTCACAGGATGCAAGATAAACTTACAAAATAACGTTTGTTTCTACATAGTGTCAAAGAATACGTGAAGACCAAAATGTGACATAAAACACATTTACAGTCACTTAAAAGCTACGTAAGTATAGATCTAACAAACGTCACAGTATTTGCTGAAAACTGAAAAATGTTCACGAAAGACGTGAACGCAGACCTAAGCGCAGAGACACACTGTGTACACAGGCTGAGTGTTTGCCGCAGTGGAGCTGTCGTTGTCCCCAAGTTGACATAAAGCTTTAAAGCAGTTCCCTATGAAAATCCTTGCTTCTGTAGATATGGACCAGATGACTGTAAAATTCACATGGAAAAATAGAGGAACTAGAATAGCTAAACCATTTCTTTAAGAAGAAGAAAGTGAGAGGAATCACATTGCCTGATGGCAAGAGCACAAGACAGTACAGAAACCACAGTGGTGGCTTTGTGGAGGGACAGAAAGATCCCCGGAAACAGAGCCTGCCAGTGTATAATCACTGTTTTACAGGGTGTAAAAGCAATTCAACTGAGGAAAGATAGCCTGTTTAACAAATGACGTGAGAGCAATTGGATATTCACAGGAACAAATAAACCTCCATGTGGATCTCACACCTTATACAAAACTTAACTCAAAATAAATCATGGACTCAAAAGCAAACATAGAATTATAAAAATTTGGGGGAAAACATTGGAGAAAAGCTTCAGGATCCAAAACTAGGCAAATGTTCTTAGACTTGACACCAAAAGCCCAATCCACAAAAGAAAAAAAAAAATACATGATTGATATAATCAAAAGGAACAAATTTTCTCTGGAAAGGGTGCTCTTGAGAAAATGAAAAATGACCTACTACTGGGAGAAAACATAAAACAAATACCTGATCTAGAATGGTAAGTAGAATATCTTATGAACTCTCAGAATTCAACAGTAAAAGGAGCAAACCCTCCGATTAGAACATAAACAAAAGACATGAAAAGATATTCCACAAAAGAAGATATACAGATAGAAAAAAATATACATGAAAAGGTGTTCAACATCATTAACTGTTAGGGAAATGCAAAGTAAAGCCACAAAGAGATACCACCACCCACTTATCAGAGAGGCTACAATAAATGGTGACTCTAGCAAATGATGGTGAAGACCTGGAGAATCTGGGTCACTCAGACATCACTGGTGAGAATATAAAACAGTACAGCCACTCTGGAGTTCAAAAACACACAAACCCAAACACGCAACCACTGTTTGATCCGACAACTGCACTCCAGAACTTTCACCCCAGAAAAATGAAAGCTCCTGTTCACACAAAACCCTGTATACAAGCATATAGCATCTTTATTAGTCATAGCCAAAAACGAGAAGCAAGGAAATAGCTTACCATATGTCACTGGTTAACGAAACCGTGGCACCTCCATACTAGCATGAGATACCACTCAGCAACAAAAAGACTGAATTGCTGACACAATGACTTGGATGAAAATCAAGGGCATTTTGTGAGTGAAAAGAACCCATCTCAAAAGACTATACAATGTGTGATTCCATTTATATACCATCCTTGAAATGACCAAATTATAAAAGTGGAGAGCAGATTAGTGGTTGCCAGTGGTTAGAGATGATGGCAGGTATTTTGTTTATAAAGAGCTGGCAGAGGGACATCTTTGAGGAGATGTAATATTTCTGAGGAGTCTTGATTGTTGCGAGTCCCCAAATCTACACATGTGATAAACGGTACTGAACAACGTACATGCATTGCACCTGTGTCGATTTCCTGGCTTTGCTGTTCTACCATAGTTATCTAAGATGGAACCACTGGGGAGAATGGGTGAGGGCACACGAAACCTCTCTGTGCTACGTGTACAGCTTCCTGTGGATGTATAATTACTTCACAAATTTAAAAGCATTAAGTAACCAACAGGAAATGTTCTATTATATAACATCATGGGAGGGGGCGAGGAAGAAGAAGTGGTGAGTTGCTGTAGGTAAGCTATGTCGTCTTCACACCGAAGGTAGTCACAGCATAATATCTAAAGATAAATTGAGAAATTTAATTGTTACACATGCATCAGATTTTGAGTCGCAGATTTCCCAACCCAAAGAACTACAAGGAGCTGCCTCTTGAAAGCTGGGTGGGATGTGGGGTCAGGTGATTAGGTAACTCATTTCTCATTTTAATTCCTTCTGTAGTGTTTACTTTTCAACCTGTGTATGTGTAGTGTAAACGTTTTAAAAGAAAAGCTACCATACAACAACAAACACTTTCCATCAGCTGTGTCTTCACTCTGGCTCTTATCCTCTCCCTCCCTGCGGACATTCCAGAAGGTGGTGATGGCAAGCTTTGCCAGAGACAGGTGAGTCTCCTTTTCCATTGCTTCTGCAAACACACTGAGTCCAGTTGCGATGTTTGGACACTTACGGCCATTTGATTTCACTGCCTTTCTGATTTCTCCAAATTTTCTGTATAGCATTCAAATGAGGCCTTCTTTTCAAGCTTTATCCACAGTCGCATGGGAACAAATAGTCGCCTAGTAGAGGCTCATTAGCCAGTTCGATCTCCCTTTCTAGTCAATGGAAACTTTCGGAACCACATTCACCATGGACTGAACTATCCATGTTGTGTGTTCTTTTCAGCTCAGTTCTGATCCTGGAACTAACTGCACAATCCCACAGCTGGTAATACTTTCACTTGTCGAGTTCCACCATAATTAATTTTTAGACAGGGAATATAAACAGCCCCAATTAGGCTGGAGTGTCAGAGCAGGTCGGTGGCAGACACCTATTCGGTCACCTGGGGAGCTGAGGAACTCTGACTGGCCAAGTGCAATGCAAACTTTGGGATCCCTTTCCTTTTTTGTTTGCACTAGTCTTCATAGTTTGGAAAAGAGTGTGTGAAGTTCAAATTTTCTTTTTTTATTAAAGTTTATTGGGGTGACAATGGTTAGTATAGTTACATAGATTTCAGGTGTACAATTCTGTAATACATCATCTATATGTCGCATTGTGTGTTCACCACCCAGAGTCAGTTTTCCTTCTATCACCATATAGTTGACCCCGTTTACCCTCCTCTACCACCCCCATCTCCCCTTACCCTGAGTTTACACAACCAGAACAACAGAGAGAAAATCAACCAAGAAAAAAATTAATAACCTCAAGATTAGTGGGACAATACAAAAAGGTCTAACATTTACATCTCTAGAGTCCCAAAAGGAGAAAAAAAATATGTAGAACTGAAATGCATTTGAAGACATAAGTACATAATTTTGGTGAATTATATATAACATATATAACAATATATATTCAATATATAACATTGAAAACTTCCCAAGTTTGGCAAAGTACGTAATCGGTAGACTCAAGAGGCTTAGTAAACCCTAAATAGGATAAACCCAAGAAACACAAAATACATGGTAATTAAAATTTCAAAATTTGAAGACAAAGAAAAAAAATCTGAAAAACAATCATAGGAAATGACACATTCTTATCTATAAATTTTAATGAGAGAGGATTTCTCATTAAAATTCATGGAGGCCAGAAGTGTCCAATTTTACAAGCACTGAGAGAAAAGTACTGAGGACTGTGAATTCTATGTGCAGGGAAATTATTCTCAGGAATGAGGGTAAAATGAAGACATGCTCAGTTGAAGGGAATGTGTGATCAGTAGACTTAAGTTAAATAATGGCTGACGGCAGACATAGAAAGCAGCAGTAGTAAAAGACGGCCATGAAGTTTCATGAAGAAGAGGAAGGAAACGGAGGAGGAGGAGAAGAAGAAAAGCTACACTCCACCTTACGAGTTTCTTAAATTGTGTCGTTAGCAAACATTAGAACATCATTAGATACCAGGCTCAATGTACATAGAAAAAAAAACCTAAGCGATCATGTTTAAAACTAAAGCGGATAAGGGATTGCATTGGAAGGAAGCCTTCAACACTTCAACTAAAGTGGTAAAACACTGATACCTGTAGGCTGTGATGAGACACGTTTGTATATTGCAATCCCTAGAGCAAGTATTACATAAATCAAGGTGTAGAAAACCCCCGGGAATTTGCAAACAAATCTCCAAGAACAAATAAATGACGTCAGCAAAGTTGGAAGATACAAGTTCAACAGCAAATGTCAGTTGCATTGCTGTGAAGTGAACATGTGAGACGGAATTCGACAGGGTGATACCACTATTTAGAAGGACTGCCAGCAAAATAAAGTACTTAAGTATAAATCTATCAAACTGTGGCAGGATCTATATCCTGAAAATTATAAAATAATGATTAAAAAATAAAAGAAGACCTAAGTAAATGAAGAGACCTGCTGTGTTGATAGGCTGGTAGTTCCACATAGTAAAGATACCAATTCTTCCACAGTTGATTGCAAATTTAGTGCAATTCCTATCAAAGTCCAAGCAATGGAATCTGCAAATATACACGTTTATCCCAGCACTTACATATAAAGGAAAAGGCCCTAGAATAACCAAAACAATTTTTCAAAGGAACATAGAGAAGAATTATTCTTGCCTATAGTGAGGCTAAATCTCCACCTGCACTAGTCAACACAGTAGCCAAAGAATAAACACACAAATCAGTGGAACAGAGCAGGAAGCCCAGAAATAGACCCATGCAAATATGCCCAACAGATTTTTGATGAAGATCAAAAAGCAATTCAAAGGAGGAAGGATACCATTTAAATAAGTGGTTTAGAGCAATTTGATTTCTATAGGCAAAAAAAAAAAAAAAAATGAGCCTGACCTAAACCTCATATCTAATACAAAAGTAACTCAAAAGAGACCCTGGAATCCAAAGAAGATATTTAATACTTATTCTCCCTGTGCTCTCCCAGAAGCAGAAAACAGTGCAAAAAGAAGGATGCTAACCTCAGCGTGTACCTGGGTTCCTTCTAGATGTAAATAGTTGCAGTTTACAGAATATGCCACCTTTCCCTTTACCAATGGTTTTTCTTTTGTCTCTGTTCTTCTTCTGCTCTCTGTCCTCTGCACCTTGCTAACCCTCACTGATGTGAGGCAAGACAGCCTCCTCCAACCACGCCCGCAGCTCCTTTGAAAACGTGCTGTAATGGTCCCTTCCGGGGTGCGTCTCTTCCTCCTCCCCGTGTCCCTTAAGGAGTCTTGCCTTGCCTCTCCTTTCCTTCAGCACCTAGGACAGCACCGGAAATAAGGGACGTGTTCTGTGACTTTGGTGGCATTGATTTTCACAATCAATTTGCACAAAGATTTAAATAGACTCTCTGTGGTTTGCTTTGATTTGAACTATTTGATTTTGAGGTGAATTAAGATAAAGTCAGAAACTAGACTGAGTGGAAACGGAGAGATTGCCCAAATCTAAAGCTTATACCAATCATTGTTAAGCAGTAGACTTTTGAGTCAGGAACACATGAATTTCAATCTTATCTCTACCACTTAGTACACGTGTGATCTTGAATTACTGAGGTTCTGTTAGCCTCAGTCCTCTCTATCTTTAAAATGGGGGTAATAACAGTAGCTTCTTCATTGTGTAAAATTAAATGACATTCCATAATATTATCTACTGATTTGATGATGATTATCACCACATGATTCCATCATTTGAAATATTAGATCTCTTCAAGTGCAGTAGCGATACAAAATGATATAACTGGATTTATATTGGCCATTTATATTGTACAACTGATCATTTTTGAGCATGGAGTTAAGGTTAGTCTCAGCATCCTCAGATATATTTTCTAGACATGGGTGTGTGGGTTTTTAAAAAATAAGCAGCATCATGTATTTCTGAAGGCAACTCTTGTTCAACTAGGACCGATATCTCTGAAGAAGCTGACATGAACATACGTCCTGTTCTTCACTGACTTATGTGACACATAACCTGTGACAGGGATTACCTCACGTTGCATCCTCCTCACCACTTGGCACGATCCTGCCACACAGCTCAGGGTCCACACAACGTCCTCGCCACCATCCCCCAAACAGTGGCATTTGTAACATCGTGGGACTGAGCACTGGGCTGACCTCTGTGACCCAGCGGCTCTAGGCAGCCGTGCATCCTCACCTGATGCTCTGGATTCGGGATTCAGGACAGATAAACTCTCCTTGCCACTTCTATTTCACCAAGCAGACCTTCCTCTCCTCTCTCCCCATTGCCCAAGGGAACCCAATTCAGCAGAACTTATAGGCTGTCTTCAAGTAACACTTTTCTATGAATAATCATGTCTCATCACTTATTCCCTAGTAGGTTCGACTCAAGAAGGAAGAAGAGGTTGAGGTCCCTGGATTAGACCAGGTCTTACTACTGAGCAGGTTAGAAACTAAGCCATCTAATTTTTTTATAGACTTCAAGAATTCCCCTGGGATTTGACTGCAAGATTTTTTTATTTTTTATTTTTAGGACAAAAAAAATCGTTCCCAACCTCCTAGGACAAACTTCTTTCTATGCGTTCCATTCATAAATTTGTCTCTCCAGTTGATGTTTGAAGGGGGTAGAGGGTTATGCTTATTGGAATTTCTGGTCATTTTAATAAAAACTATGTGATGATAACATAATACTTGACAAATTGCTGACACTCGAGATGCCCCGTTCATGCTCAATATAAGTGGAAGCTCTAGCCTCCTGTCCCATATGCACCACATGTGATGTCTGTACAAAGTAAGGTGACACTTACAGTGGCCTGAAGTCCACATGGCGAAGGTTAGTGCCCCATTTCCCCTTCTTCTTTCCCTGTCACGAACTTTACCAAAAAAAAAAGAATAAGAAATTTCTTGTTTCTAAAGACAGCTATGGGGTCACATACAGTTTTTCTGCGCTCTTACCCACACTGTATTGCTGCGTTTGGATGAGGATATGTATTGTATTAGTCAGTCAGGTTTGCACCGATCAGAACGAAACTGATTCCCACCGTCTTCGGACCCGAGCCAGTGCTGGGACTCACCACCATGACAGGCTCCTGCAGGCTCGCTCCTCCAGCACTGGCTCTGCTTCCTGTTCCAGCAGGGACCACGCTTCCGGCACAGGCTTTCCTAAGGCGTAACCTTGCACCTTGCAGGTCCAGAGCCCATGGCTGAGCCTGGTGGGAGAGATGGAGCAGGGCAGTGTTGCTCTTTGAAGCACCTGCACAGGTGAGGCCTTGGCAGTGTCCACAGGTGAGGGTGGGCAGCTGTCCACTGGGCCGGGATGGGGAGCTGTTTTCTAACTCAAGCACTTCAGAAGTTTTGGTGTTGAAGAGTCTCAGGTCTGCCCCACTCAAGTGTCACCAGTGCATCCAAGCGTCAGGACCTTAGGCTGCTCTTCCGGACAGAGACCTAGAAAGGCAGCATGTTCAGTCTGTGGGCACCGCTGCCACATTCTAGTACATTATAACAAGGTCCTGGAATTCACCCTATGCCTCCTGCAGCTGCTGGAAGTGGAATCTCCTTAAACGCTGCCGAGGAGGCCCCTGGCTCTCGTAGACCGTCTGAGTGGCACTGGGCTCCCTTCAGCCCATCGTTGGTGTTTCCCGAGCCTCCCAAAGTCAGTCCACTCCAGTCCTTCATCCTGGGGTCACCAGAGGCCCTGCGCATGCAAGAAGCACAGCTCCCGCACAGCCAAGCGTCTTCCCTTCTTTTTATCCTGATTTGCGAGAGCAGCCCCCTTAGAAACGGCTGTACCACACCATCATGGCGGGTACCACTGCCCACTTATGAGAAGCAGCAGCTTCTCTGTCACTGCCAGACCCCACAATCCACTTCTCAAGCCTGCTCTGCAGGGGTGCACATGGTTTTAGCCTGGGTTCCCCCGAAACCACAGCAAGCTCAAAGATTTCCTTGCTTCCATGACTTCTTTAGGGGGTGCAATCACAGGGGACAGGAGTAAGGGAAGACGGCGGTGAGGCGAGGAAGGAGCAAGGCGCAGGAGCCTGCAGCCCCTGTTGGCCCGTTCGGTGTGGTCACTGCTAACTCAGGCAGGCTGGACGTGACCTGAGAGAACACACAGGACCTCCTTCCAGCCGTCTCTCTGGGGTATGAAGGGAAGACATTCTGACCACCGGCCTTATCATCTGTGATATCAATTCCCTGGCACTTCTGGGCTGCGTGCTTTGGTGGCCCCACGTGACCTCTCCTGCCTCTGTGTCAACAGAGAACCCCAGAAGTAGGAGGCACGAGGAGTGGGCATGTGCAGGTGTCAGCTGATGCTCACAGGAAGGGCCAGAGGCCGCTCGGGGCGGCGTGCCGCTTGAGATCTCACTGGGACGGGAAGGCCGTGGACCTGGAGAGGCGAGGACCTGAATTTATGGCAGGGTGTGGAAGCAGCTGTCTGTCAGACAGCCGTGGCCTCGCTTCTGTCCGTCTGTCTGCACATGGCTCAGCACAGGGCATGGCCCTGAGCAGCGGCCAGTCTTGTCTTCAGTGAGTCTATTAATGGGAAGGTGATCCCGGGAATATGAGATGAGAGGATGATTCTTCATTGGAAGGGAATTCACCCGCTTTTATTTTGCGATCATACACAGTCACTGAACTCAAGCCCCAAACTTTATTACGGTGGCTAGAAATGATGGGTGATCCTAGGAACCCCAGGGAAATGCTTCCTGCCGATCCAGCTTTCTCATCAATAAAGTGTGTGTGTTACTTGTGCGTTTGGCACGAGGGAGAAAGGCCACCCTTTGTATTGCAGTGGCTGTAATCTAATTTGCCAGGCCAGAGAAGAGTGTCTGTGATCTAATTCTGAATCTACTACAGGACTGAGATGAAGACCAAATCATCTTAGAGGATCTAATAATCTCGTTGTGATCGATCCCTTTCTTAGGCAGTATCCTTTGGTTGAGACTTTTCAGATAAGTAAAGAAAATGAGGTTGAAAGCAAAATGCGTCTTTCTGCAATGAGGCTTGTGCCCGTCCACCCGCTGCACTGGGGGCAGTTGGACACCCTTTCCTGGGCGTGCGGGGGGCCAGCGGGGCGCTGGCTGTACTCTGGCATACCCCGCCGCTTTGTGGCTCACTGAGAAAAACACTGTGGTTTCTCCCACTGACGCCTGAAATAAAATAATCTATGATGCATGAACAAGTCTAAATGAAATAATAATATCCTTAGCAGTGAAAAACGGATTGGTAATACAGTAATTGAGCAGATGTATTGCCATCTCCTTGAGCTAGCCTGCCGAAACAGCCGGCTATTTTATTTAATCTCATATCAGAGGAATTACTGGCTGGTAATCCATTGTTAAACATCATTTAGAATGATGGATGAAAACGTCAGCTTTTCCAACGTAATCAATTCATATCTCATTAGCACATATTATTTATGATTCTCATAATGGGACCTGCAGGGGTCTCCAGGGGGAGATGGAGACCTCAGCTGTTGTCGAAATGAGATGAGATATACTGTAGCTTATGAGTTAATAACCGCATATAAAAAATACTCCCCCACAGTATTGATTGTTCTCACATTTCACACACGGATTGGCGACGGGGCTGCCCGGTGCTGGGTGCGGCTGTGCAGTTTGTCTCCGGCACCTGTGCTTTTCAGGGCTCACAATTCAGCTCCAAATAGTTTCAAAATAATAATAGAGCTCAGAATATTTTTAAAATGACAAAGTGATTTGGGAGAAGTTTCCCCGACACTAGGCAAGCCGGCCCTTGAATATCAAGTACGAAAACGCTTGGCAGCTGAGCGGCTGCCGGCGAGGAAGGGGCCTGGTCCCCCTCCTCCCTATGAAGATAAATCGGCGAATTTCTTCAGCTCCGGCCCAGTTGGTTTTTAAGGAAACCCTGTCCCGTGTGCCGCCTCCAAGACCAATGAAAAGCCAGCCTTGACTCATGCTGCCAGTGGAGCGGCGGGAACCATGTCACAGAGTCAACCGCTGCCCCAATTAAAGTCCATTTGAGAATCATTTTATGCTTCAGCTCATAAACATCAATAAGGGAAAATGAGTAATAAATGACTGTCTAGAGTACAAAGGACCAGCTCATATTTCAGATGAAAATGAAGACAAAATGTAGCTTTTATTTGCCTGTGGAATTCCCATTAACTGCATCACTGACAAGAGAGGGCTGGATCAATAGCTGGCCGGCCGCAGAAAACCGTTTCTGGCTGTTCAGCAGCCAGGAAAAAGGAAAACTGTCATATTGTGATCTTTATCAGGTAATCTTCATTACAGCAGACCAATGATATATGTACATGCTGGGCAGCTAGGGGCACTTCTAATTCTTGGGCCTATTTGTGCTTTCAGTGTAGACCGATCACAAATTATTTGTTTACGGTGATGAAAAAGCTTCCATGTTCATTCCTTTTATTCTTTTTATAGGTAATCCATATCTGGGAACTTTCTCTCAAGACTATTTTATTCACCCAGGATTTTTAAGAAAGTATTACATCAAAGGTTACCTTCCCGCTCCCTCTGAGGAAGAAGGGCCTGACAGGATGTGCGGGGCTCGGCAGCACAATTTGTAAGCTCCTTCTCCGAGTCCTTCATTTCGCTTTCTCTGTGAGCTGCCCTTCTCTCTTTAATTGAACAGAAAGTGCTGCTCTCCAGGAGGGACAGAAATGAATGCTTTCTATGACCTGCAAATACAGCCACGCTGGTTTCTTCTGCATTCTGTGTGCCTGCAACGAAACACAGGAAGCCAAAAAAAGGAAAATACGTTGTATTAAGTGAGAAATAGAGTCAGCCATTTCAGGAAGAATCTTTCACACGAATGCCATGTTAATGTGAGGGAATTCCATGTTGTTTATGAAAATCGGGTTCACTGCATGCATCCCAGGAAGCACCCCACAGAGAAATGAGAAGAAGAAGGAAGAAGGTGGGGAGACAGGCCAGAGAGTCCCTGGGAAAGACAAAATGGAAGGTGCAAACAGTATTATTAGCAGTGACCTGGGAAGCAATTCTAAAGTTTCCCATTTGCTGAAAACCTTTGATCCTGATGGGACCCGATGCACTTTTCAAATGTCATTACGTCCCAAAGAATCTTTACAAGGGCAATTAAACTGGATGGCCACCCGGTTAAATTTCTCACCAGCTTTGATTTTATGAATTGAACTGGGCAATCTATCAGGCCTTGTGGACTCATCTGAAGGCTGTTTGTGTCTGAATTTGTACTACTTGAGATTAGTCTATTTGGTATGAAATGCATTTTATACACATTTCTTGTCTCTTCCCTTTTTCACCATCAGTGGTCAAATTTCATCTTACTGAACTAACATAAATTTAACATGACTGTCAAATTTCTTCTGCAATGTGAAATGTATTCACTGCCTTCTGAAAGTGAAGCCCTGAAGTAGAGAAGATGTTAGCTGAAAATGTAGTTTATATCAGAAACACAGTACATGGTCTTTTAAATCATATATTTACATGATATTTGCCAACAAGAAACCCTATCAAGGAATCTCTAGAAGGTTTTATTTATTTTATGCCCAACAGTTCTGGCTACCAATCCTTTTCACTTTTTAGACATTAGTGACATAAGAATAGTGGTAGATGTCATGTCTGGATACAGTGTCACTTCCTCTGCATTCTCAGTGAAGAGTTTCGGTAATTTAAAAGGGCAATTTAATCCATTTTACATGTAATATCAGGAACCTCAAAAGAGCCACAAGAATGACATTTATGGCTTTTGTTGGCTTTATTTTTTAGAAGCGGGATCTCTAAATCCCGCTTTTCCCACCCTCTTATCCCACCTTCCATATTCATTGTTTCGGAAGCTCAAGAGAATTACATTCAGAACTAGGCCCAGGCTCTCTTACTCTCTGCCATTCATGCATTCACCGTCCCTCCTCTGACTCATAACATAAGTGAATAAATCTAATCACCGCTACGAGATTCAAATCAGGTCTTGGAGAATTCACATGGCCTGTTGTCTACTGCTTTGTTTTTAGGAAAGAGACTTCTCAATTAGCTAATAGTCAACAAATAGAACATTTGATTGTGAAAGAAGTCAGTGAAACCAAAGACAAAAAGCAGCTAAGGACGCTCACACACTGCTAGTGCAAGACGAGGCATTGTACAGCGACTTTGAAAACGGCTGGGACATTTCTTAAAACAGCAATGGTAGAATTACCACATGACCCAGCGCTTTCCCTTCAGGTATGTGCTCAAGAGGAATGAAAACACCTGTATATAAAATGTTGTGCTTTAATGTTGCTGGCACGTTATCCAGGACAGCTACAAAGTGAAAACGACCCAGATGTCCACCAACGAATGGCTGAACCAGCTGTGGTTCATCTACACAATGGAATATAACTCAGCAGTGAAAAGGAGTGGAACACTGACAATCGCTGTACTGCAGATGGACCCTGAAAACACGGCGCTACGTGGGGAAAGCCAGGCAAAGGGGCCATGTACTCTATGGTTTCATCCACATGAAATGCCCAGCACAGACAAATCATGAAGACAGAAGGTAGATTGGTGATTGTCAGGAGCAAGAAGGAGGGGGAAATGGGGAGTGACAATTAGCCAGTTAACAGGTAATGTGGGTGCTTGGGGTGGGGGGTGATGGAAATGTTCTGGAATTAGCAGGAATGGCTTCACGACTGGAGATATGTTGACAACCACAAAACTGTAACTTCATGGGTAAATTTTATGGTGTATGAACCACATCTCAATACAGCTATAAGTAAAAGAAATTAAGGACAAAATAGGACACTGGGATGACACAGACAGGTATGATATCAAAGGTGTGTCTGTTGTTTTCTATCTTAGCACCACAGACTATATGGAAAATGTTTCTGTAGTCCCCAATTCAAGATTCGCAGGTAAATAACCAGTCAGCTGGTCAATGTGCCAGCTAACAGGCGACATCTACGGAGCTCCCACTGAGTGCATGAGACTCAGAAAGGAATTAAGGACGCAGCACACAGCAGTGGCTGGCTATGACTTGGCTGTGTATTAACACAGTGTGGAAAGCAGGTAAACAAACGCCACTAACACACCACCTCTTCGGTGTCGGTGATAAGGCAACTTCATGTAAATTCAAAGCAAACCTTTTTCAGGGGCTCCTGTGCACACCCCCAGCAGGAAGCAGAAAAGAGAGGTTCGATATGTGAGGGCATGAATGGAGGAACTCACGTCCTGGAGCCCACGTCAAGCAGAGGTGATAAAAATGCTCTGCTGAGCAATTTACCTCTAATTACATTAACTTTCATTCATGTTACTTCATTAAATGCGCACCTACTCTATGCAAAGCCCAGCACTGAATATCATGAGAAATAAGCATATTAAGGGAGAGCCTGTAAGAGTTTGATTTGGCCAGAGAAGATCCATAATGTGTGTCAGTGCACAGAGCGGACTCGATTCTGGGCCGAAACTCCCTCATTGCTCTGCCAGGAGGATTTAGTGCCTAAACTTCTGTGAGCACTAATTTTCTCATTATTTACGAAGCGGAGCTGGTGTTATCTATCTTGCTTTACCCGTAGAATCAGTCTCATGGTCAAATGAGATAATACATAAGGATTAATTTTATTGGAGAAACAAAATATGCAGTCAGAGGCATTTTCTGTGAGTTCCAGTGATAAAATAGCTTTCAGGAGGGTGATAAGAGAGGAGATCGGTAAGCATAGTAAGATTTCTGTAGCTAAGGAAAATATTCTGTGTACAGAGGATGTGTCTTCACTGACAAAATACCATAAATGAGGGGACTTATGAACAACAGCCTCACAGTTCTTGAGGTTGGAAGTCCAAGATCAAAGTGCCAACAGATTCAGCGTCTTGTGAGAGAGACCCTACTTTCTGCGTCATATCCAGCTCCTTTCTTGCTAGGGGGTCCCTTTTCTAAGGAAACTAATCCCATTCATGAGTTCTCTGCCCTCGTGACCCAAGTACTTCCCAAAGGCCCCGCCTCCTAATACCATCACTTTGTGGGTTAGGATTTCAGAACATGGGTTTTGGGGGACACAAACATTCAGACCATAGCGTGAAGGTGGGGATGTCATGAGCAAAAGTAAAACTATAGGAAGGCATATAATGTGTTGTCAGTGTATTAGGCAGTGTTTGCCATGGAACAACTGAACTTCAATAGCATTCAACTTAAACGTTTTTTTCACTCTCACTCATCAGACAATCAGTTGGGGGACTCTTCATGAGTGTCTTCCTGGACCCCATGTTGGAAGTGTGTTTGGGGGCTGTGGCTGCTCAATATTTCTTTTTCATGCAAAGACAAGTTCAGGAAAGCCAGCCCAACTGTGGACACATTTCTAACGACTGCTTGTGCCTTCTATACCTGCCAAGACCCAGTGACCCAATCAAGTCACATGACTGAGCCTAAAAGACATTCTGCCACCATGAGGTCAAGATAGTCACGTGGACCCATACTGCTAATCTGGCGGAGAAAATAATTAGGATGGATCATTCTCTCCACCTGACCGACTTGGCTGGGGGAAGGTTAATATGAGACGAGTAAATGTGCTGTTGGTCAGGAGGGTTAAAAGTAGATACTGAAAGATTTGTAGTGTCTGAATAAATAAAGACAACACAATTTGGTGACAAGAGAGAATCATTGGAAGTTTACAAATTAGAGCTGGCTTTCGAGATGGGGCCAATGGAACTAGGAAGTTCCAGATCCCACTAGCAAAGGCTTAAAGCTGCACTGAGATGCCAGCTCCTTCGTCTTCCCAGGCTGTCATATTCTCCTGCTGTATAACCCAGGCCACAGGTTGCTCATCCTCACCCCACTCAACAGCAAGTTATCTGAGCCTTTCTGCTCACTGGCTAGCTGGTCCATCGTTAGCCTCTGGTGCCACCTGCATTCCCTGTCTCATGGTCTCCTCCACCGTGAAGCCTCTGTCAAATCTGCTGACTTCTCCTGCTGTATCTCTTCTTTTCTGTCTCTACTTTAAGGGTGCTTGTGGTTCCATTGGGCCCACCCATATAACCTAGGTTGACCTGAGGTCAAGAAAGTAGGTTCACAATGACAGACAACCAGTAACACCAAGCCAGACAGTGAGTAATAAAGTGGTGAGGTGACTTGTTCGGCTCTTGCTGAAACAGAAACCACAATGGCACCAACGTTGGCCTTTGCTTCCGTTAGTTTCAGGGACCGTATTGTGCTCGTCCAAGAATGGCGAGTCCAGACCTGAGTCGATTACAATTTAAATTGAAAGCAAACAAAAAACTCTAACTTGAAAATAAAGATCTAATGCTGCATCGTAGCATGAAATCATTTTATAAGACTATGTTGTACAATGATACTGGATCTTATGAAATAAAAAAGCAATACATGTGTCCACATCTGGATATAGGAACAGGAATCACACAATTTATTGAGTGCCCTGTGTCAACTTTAACCTCAATACTAAAACCAGAATATGTTTGTAGATAGAGATAGAGATCTAGACATAGATACAAATATGTAGGCATATTGAGATATGAATGTAGATATATAGAGATAGAGACATAGATGCCGATATAGAGATAGAAATACAGATACAGATACAGATATAGATATACTGAGATACGGATATAGATATAGGTACATAGATATGGATCTATAGATACATAGAATGTACATGGATTGTCTTGGACTCTATGTCTTGGATCAAATGTGAATGATGACAGAAGTATTTTTATCTAATCTGGGATGTTTAAAATACTAAGAAATGACAAGATCCAGGGAGCAGATCAAGATGGTGATCTAACAAAGGTATCATCAATGTGAACTTCAAAAGGAAACACATTTTGGTTAAGCCCAAAGTGAAGATAGCGAGGGTCTTGCATCCTATGCTATTATTTACAGACCAGCTACTATATCTGTGGTGATCACACTTCAGTTTGTCCCTATGTATTGTATGACCCAGTGGAGGGTTCAGAGCATCATTTTTTTTTTAATCACACCTCTACATAGAAGGAAGGAGACGCTCATTTCCTCTGCCAAAAAGCCCTTTGTAGGTAGATGTAAGAAAAAGGAGCGCCTGGTTGATTGACTAACGCTTCCCCAGGAGACGCCCGAGAGGGGGCTGCTGACCTGCGCCGCCGCTGTTGCGAAGAGGGAGCCATGTTGCTTTACTTATCTGGATGCAATAAAGCCAACGAGACTCCATCCACCAGGGAAATAAGTGGGCACGAGCTATTTTAATTCTGGAGAGTACTTAACTTAGAATAGTCAGCACTCTTCACACTTTTTGTTTAAGAGAAGGCTCCCAGTTCCTAAACAGGTTCTCAGTAGTGAATACCAAAACGGATAATGTGAGCTGTGTTCCCAGGTGCTGACCACACGACAGTCATCAGCGTAGCAGAAACAGCGAGCGGGAATCTCAAGGGTTCACTCAGAGGGAATGACGCCATGTTTAAGAGACTCATTACCAGAAGAGCAAACAAGGCTTGTCCAAGTTATTCTTTGAATTCAGGTGTGAAAGAAGAAAGAGGCTTATAGAAGCACTGGGATGTGCCGCTCCAGCACAAAGACCAGTGCCCGTGTTCAGAGCCAAGGATTTCTAAGGGGAGGCGACCTGGGCCAAGGTCCTAAAGGTTCCAACAGGCGTGAGCACACATGCCACGCTGCTGAGAGAGTAAGACACTGTTATTCTTACCACTGTCCAGTCAGTCTAGCCCTTTGTTTTTCCAGGGATTAATATAGTTTTCATAGCCATAAGGAATAAGACACCTCATTAACTAATTACATACATATATATTTCCATCTTTTGCTATCTTTCAAAATAACAAACAGATAAGTGAATATTTTATTTATATAGAAATTTAAGGCATAGCCCAGTTCTGGAAACAAAACAGACACCCAATAAGCATAGCTCTTGAATGAATGAGTATAAAAATAAGAGAATGGCTGCTTCTTAAGAAAACACAAAAAATCCTTATATTCTCAGGTTCAGATACACACAGAAAACCAGCACAATGGCCATGGCATTCGATGCCATGAGCGGTGATTACATACTTGCTGTGTGCACGGCTCTATGCCCAGCCTGTTCTGGGGCCACCGCTGCAGGGGGTCTATGAAAAAGCAAAACTGACGTACCGAGCATTTATTCTGGAAGGCAGTGCCGGGCACCAGTGGCATCGCGCAGAGCAGATGTGGACCATTTCTATTGTCATGGAAACTTCTATAGAAAATTCTGACTTAGAGCTTCCTCTTTGCACGTAATGGACACACACACGATGTACGTGTAAAATGCCGATTTCCCAAAGAAATGTCAACAGTGGGGTGATCAACATCCTTGCAATGAAAAAATAAAAGTTACCTTAACTGATTAAGTGGGACTAATTGATCCACGTTGTTTAAATATTCCGTAAGCCTCTATACATCTCAACCATGTAGGACCAGCCTTTAGCCCAAAACACAGTGGTCCAAGGTGCTAAGAATTGTTCCCATGTGCTCTTCCAGGTGGAGGAGGTGCTGGCCATGCTCAGATGTCACAAGCAAATGGCAACTGAACTAAGGTCACTGATACCAGAGGAATGCAAAAAGAACCAGGGAGGATACAACCCTTAATTATAGCCTGTTTTCTAGTTTTTCAGCATAGAGCTTACCTGTAGCTGACCCAGGTGCCAAGAGCTAGAAATAGCAGCTCTTGTCACAGTCTGTCTGCTCACCAGGCTCTTTGCTGGTCAAAGCGACTCTGGCCTGGTAGGGACATCTACCCAGGCTCTCCCTGGCTCTTTCCATCACAAATGGCCCACTGCCCCATTGGCCTCAGTTCTGGAATCCAACTACCTGTTCCTTGAGCCATAAATTTAAGTGTATTTACATAGGCACCAAAGACTGTCTGGTTCCAAGGACGCTATTTTGCTCCCTTCTTCCTAGAAGCCAGATTAGTAAGTCATGCTGGCTGTAGGATGTAAGCTGAAAGAGGCAATGCTCAATTTAATCTAGATGCACAAAGTATTGACAGGTGCCTTCATCAGGGCTCAAAATTCCTAATTATTGATGGACTATTTGCACTCAGAAACTCTGGTCTGCATAGGATACCTGTGTACTCCTAATACATTTACGGGTTCTGATGGTTTCAAGCCTACATTACATTACAAAAAAGGCAGGACTGTGTATAGTGGACACTCAGGGACCAAGTGAATCTGAGAAAACTGGCATATGCAGGATGGATGTCCCAGTCTGGACAGGCTCCTGTGATGACAACGGGGTCCAAACTACTCTCCTGAAAAATGGGAATTGAGGTTAAACCTCAAGAGTCAACCCATAATAATTTCAGTCTCGTGAAATTATTTAAATCCATGGAAGGAAAAACACGTGAAATTCTGAGAAAGCTGCTGAATGTGAAACGACCAATTAGCTGGATGAGGTATCATTTTCCTAAAACTCTTAGCTTGTAAGGAAACACACACCCTCTGAGGAAATACTGTTGAGTATCGGAGGTTCTTGCCCATCATAAAAAGCATGTGACATCCCATCGATACCTAATTGTATTAGTTATTCTACAGGGGTTCCAGGAAAACTGATGGAGAGGACCGTTAGTATTGATCAACGTCCTGAAATCTCCCTGTCCATTGTTTACTGAACTGGTCAATTATCATTGAATTTTTCATTTTGAGTTGAAATGGAAAATTAACAGAAATCAAGAAATTTTGTAAAACATGTTACTAATGAATTAAGGAGAACTGAGATTTCAGTGTCACAAACACTGTGTACTCATTGCTTGTTTTTTTATGGACATAATTTTTTTTTTAACGAATGGATGTTGCTATTACCATTTCAATCAAAATCGTCTTCCTTTGCCCTCTTTTCTCAAATAAAATAGAATAGGAACAATGTTAATTTCCCTATTATCTTACATTTATAATTGCCTCTCTCAATGTTAGAATATCAATTACCACTAAATCCTAATATCCTAAGTTTTATTTCTCTGATTTCATGAGCCAGAATTTAAAATACCTAGTGACAAAATTTACATGTAATTGTTTCAAATTTTAAAAAATGAAAAAACCTTTTTTTTAAATAAAGTGTATTATTGGTCTCAAAATAGAGAATCCATAAAATGAGTTATTTTTCAGGTAGATAACATGAAGTAATATCTCCTGAATAATAGACGCTAATGATGGAAGCAGCAAATTTTAAAATGTGCATAACCCAGAAATGCCAAGATGTACCAGAGAAGACGCGGAAGCAATCCAGAAGTAACAGTTCATATGGAAGCATCGCGTGAGAGTGACATGCATGTTAGGATCTGGGGGCAACAAAACTGTTTGCCATGCATGCAGGAAATTTGCTTTCGAGAGCTCACTTTTGAGAAACAAATCTGGGCTATGTTATCAGTAAGTAGTGGGGTGGGTGGCAGAGGGGAGTAGGAGGCACGCCAGGCAATGAAAGGGCAGTGTCCACTTCATCACTGCAACCGGAGATAGAAGAGATTGCATCTCGGGAGCACCACATGCAGTGGGTCCTTCAGTTCCTCTCTGTACTATTTATAGGATGCAAGACATCAAGTGCATGATTTGTAAATGAAATATCGGTCAAGAATCTTTTTATTGCCTAGGTCAATTCACTAAAATCAAAGGAAGATGCGTGTGTCTCTTAATCTTAGAACTCTTTTTATTTTATCATTGCTTATTTTTTTTAGCAACACTTACTTTTTAAAATCATTACCTACTCTGGCCAAAAAGAGTCAACAAGAAGAACAATCTTAATCGATTTTAAGGACTCCAATAGAGCTGTAATTTGCCTTATAAACCACGTCACTATGCCCCAAATTTACAGCAACATGTGATCTTTAAATATACTGTATATCACTTTCCTGATGGTCATGCAATTAAGGATTGGACACATGAAACAGACACGACCACAAACAGTTCTCAGAGGGAATGCGGTGTGTCAGGGAAGACAACCATAATTTAGGACTCAGGTCAACATGATTTTAATGCTACGTTCTTGTAAAGATTAAGCCCCCAAATGTCCTACTGTGAGTCGGATCTTCTCTCGGGTCAACAACACAGGTAGAAAAGAAGGAAGTATAAAAAGAAAACATAGGAAAAGACTAGCAAGGGAAACGGAAATAACTTTGCAGGTTTCATAAGATATGAGTACTTAAACGATTTTATAAATAACCAGTTTTAACAATACAATGTTAACTACCTACAAAACAGAAAATGTCAATCACGACACTACTTGTTAACCTCTACCCCACCCAATATTTCTGTAATTTGAGGCATTACATTCATTGACTGAAATTTTAGAATTGTATTCAGATACTGCATCATATGTGCAAAAAATTTAAATTCCATGTGTTAGTTTTATGGCAAACATTGCTTTTATTTCTACTGAACTTACCCAGGGGCATGTTCTTGAAAGTGTAATTCAAAGTATTTAATGAAGAAATTAGATTGCCCATAACTATTTATATTCCCAACATGCTACTAATCTGAAAGGATTCTTATTCATATATTAGATATATTATAATACTTATCAAAAATATAACCTAAGTATTTTTTGTGGAATTATTTGATCATTATTTGTTTTTCTAAGTTTGTGGCTCCATGAATTCAGGGACCGTTTGCTTTTGTTTTATCTCTAGCTTCTACCTCAAGGACTAGAAAAGGGTAGCGAGTCGATCCAGACTAACTGAATAAATCAACGGATAAGTTAATCTTCACATTCTTTCTCCAAATATGTCAACTCTCATGTTGCCAATACTCCTCTTCCTCAATATACTTGTATTATCAGAATGGATTACATTATACAATATATTCTGTAATGTGTGTGTATATACAATGTGCTATGTATTGTGTATATAAATGTATATGTATGCATGTGGATTCACATGGACAAATGTATGTCCATGTATATACTCGTATGTGTATATACTATGTGTCAGATATATTCCACGTAAGTACGTACATGTATATTATGGACAGGCTTTTATGTATCCGCATATGTGTGCACATAACCTATTATATAGTGTACCTATATGTCTTCATAATGTGTTATTCTCACTATATAAACATAAGTGATTTTTATGTAAATTTTATTTATTTACTTACTTTCCACACAGGCTAAAAAACTGTGCATTTGCAAACCGCATGGGTGGAGGAGTAGTCACGTAGCAAAAGAGTACAAACACTACCAAGCATGGCATTCATAACCAATAATTGTGTTCTTCAGGCCACCCAGGAGGGAAGTGATTCATGTGGATGTTGACACATTCAAACAGTCCAAGTGACTAAGAGACCCCATAGGCCTGCGGGGACCTCCATGGCCAAAAGGGCAAAGCAAAGCTCCCCTGAAACTTGGAAACGTGAAAGCCTCTGTTTTCTCTCAAAAGCACTGTATCAGTTACCTCCGCAGGTAAATGTGAGCGCCGGTGCAGACTGCTTAGCTCACCTGATTGGACCTAATGGGGGCACACGCCCTGGCTGCAGTCATGGACCACCTGAGCAAGGGTGTCCTGACACGGAGACGCTCCATGCTGCCGAGCCAGAGCCCCCAGTGCCGGAGCCCCCAGCCAAACTGCCTGTGCCGTCCTCATATCACTCTCCCTTCTCAGTATTGTGGCTTCCCTGCACGCCAGAACTGCATTAGGCATCAGAGATTGAAGCTAGAATGAAACCCACACTTGTTTCTACATTTGCTCTGATTCTCCTGCACACTTAATCAGCCACTTCCCTTTATGGTTAAAAGGGCTTATATTTTTATAGAGATCAACCCCATAAAAATTCACTTTAAGTTCCTATCAAAATTATTTTGCCTAGTTAGAATTATTTTCATCAACCCAGTAAGTGTATCTAGGACTTAAAGTTTGTAAAAGCATTTTCTTAATAACAGAAGCTGACTCAAAATTCTTCTATTTTTTCTTCACATTGGATCTATACTTTATATCATTTTAGCACTCAAAACATTGAAATAGTCCCACTGAGGTACAAATTATTCGTTAGTTTCAAAGGAACAAAATCTTAGTCCATTTTGACTGGAATTTATGTCTGGTTAAAACATGGCACCCAACATGTATTTTTGAAAGACATCGTGAATTCATGAATAAATGTCTTTTTTATATGAGAACATTGAGACAGAGTGAAAATGTAAGATATTCTAGAGATGAAAAGACTGGAAGATTCTGGAACTCTGTATCACTTTATTTCCACAGTGCCTTTTACTGTCATCATGCTTGTGCAAAACAAGGCATGGTTTGAAGCATTTCGTTTTGAAAATATTTTGTCTCCATTCTGTTTTTATCCAGACATTGAAAGAGCCGATGGAAGTGTAGGAGAGAGAGGGAAGGAGACGAGAGCAAGAAGACTCCTACTGCAGGAAGGGCTGGGGCATTGGTTAGCACCTGCGTCCCAGGTGGTGTACAGGTGTGTTCTGAAACGGAATAGGGATGATTGGGAGGCTCTGCCATGATCACACAGACACGGGCCACCTACATATCGTGTGTTGATTTCATCTTCTGACTGGTCAGTTTGCTTTAGGTGAAAAATAATTTCCACTTGGATTTCACTATTTATAATGGGCAATTGTAACTGACACTGAGAAAAAAAAAATTTATGAAAATAAATGTGTAGTCAAAATATCCTTGCACCATTGCTCTTAGGTGACTATTTTAATAATAGCCATCTTGCCCTCAATTATGTCTAAAGAAAATGTATCATATATTAGAGAAAAGCTCCTAGCTATATATTTTTTCAACTTATTTCATTAAGCATAGAAGATATTTAACCAACAGTATGTTTCTGTTTTAACAGTTAACATAAGCATGCAGTTTAGGTCATAAAGCTTCCCTTCTACTTGTAAGATAGACATCTTTAACTTTTTATGGACATAAATTATTTTTCATGCTTTCATATAGAAATAATTCCTGTTAAGCACTAAAAATGACGTAGAGGATTTCCAAAATGCAAATTCAACATTATTGAAACTGTGTTAGTTATGTCACCTTAGTCATTAGAATAACTAAACATAAGTGCTGTGATATTTTTATTTCATTTGAACACCTATGAGATACTTGAAATATAAAAATTAATCTGAGTAAAAGATGGATATGAATAAAATTGTGATTTTTTGTTGTTGTTAACAGTGTAGCTCGTATTGCACATTCATGTGAGTAATTAGAAATGAAATTCCTAAGTTAAATCACATTTTGATGATGAAATTTGTTGTAAAAACTGCTGTGGATTTAGCTCTGCAATTTTTATGGAATCGTCCTGTCTGTACAAATGATGCTTTCTGAGCCAAGCAGACCTGTTTTCGGCCATCTCAAGTGGGCGCCCCTGGCTCCAGGATCCTACACTGGTGTAATGCTGCCATCAAATGGAACAAAGCAGTACACAGAGTGGATTCCTATGTGCTTTCAGAAGGAATAATTCCTTATGTAAAAGGCACATTTAAAATCCAAAGACACTGATGCATACACCCACACACATTGTGCTACGTGGTTTGTCTTCCATGGAGAGAAGACAATTAGGGTGAGGCAGACATGTCCTTGTATGTCGCAGCTGGTGAGAAAGGCAGCCTCTGAGTGGATTAGGGCAGTTATTGTGTGTGCACATAAATGTCAGCATTTACCTGAATGAAAACAGTAGAAGCTAAAATTGAGAACACGCCGCTTGCTACTAAAATGGCACTAAAACACATTTCTAGGAAAATTCCATACGCAGAGGCTACCCCCTACTGCTTCCGGCAGAAACTAAGTTTAGAAGCTGTGAGTAAAGATAACAGTAGCAATAATATCCTTAATGAGGACAAACATAAATTATGATTTGTCATGTGAGATATACTTGGAAACTCAGTGGAGAGCTTGTCTTCATCATCCCCTGCCAGCTGCGCTAAGAAGTGCTCTAGGCTCAAAACCGGTTAAGCTTCGGTCCTTGAATTCTGTCATCGGCGCTGTAACCTTCTGTGTTTCTGAGCTGGTTACATTGTTCAAGACTCATTCATGACAGTAGATCAAGTGACTCCAATTACTCTGTTTGCGTTCATGAAAAGAAAGATTTTAAAATATTTTTAACAAAAATGGACAATCATTTCTGTTATTATGAAGAAAAGATAACCTAAGCCTCTTTTCAAAAATTGTAATAACACACATTTTAACACAAAGACTATTTTTTCTTCACATTTTGGAATTTAGTTCAATATTGAAATACCAACTTTTCATAGGAACCTTATTCATTAATTCTAATTTAAGCAACATGCATTTTATTCATTTTTGTGACAGTTAAAATATATATCAATTATTGATAACTTAGAATCGGGAGTCTTTTAAGAAATAGGATAGATATAAATGGTATTAAAGTAGAAAATATATATTCCAGTGGTCATATAGACTTATGTAGAAATATATATATATATATATATATATATATGTGTGTGTGTGTGTTAAAATATATCTTCTTACATGTGGTCTACCTTTTTCAACATAAACGTTTAATTTTCTAGTCAATATGTGATATTGAAGACACTAAAATTGATAGTAATATATCTATAAAATATTTTATCTTATATTTATATAAACTTCAACACTATTCTTAAAATTTACACAATAATAATGTCCATCATGTATTATTTGCATAGTTATGTGTTCTATTTATTCTTACATAAGAATTATTGAACTATTTTGATAAATGGTATGTCTGGAAGTATATTATTAGGTACCAGAGAGTATAATTGTTTTTACTGAAGTACAGCATTGGTTAATAAGAAAGCGTGCTCTTTTTCAAAGGTTACAGTGCCAATCAGGATGGGCAACAGAGTAAGCATTTTTCTGCAACAAGAAGGTACTATAAATCACATCATTCTCAGCCTGTGATTGGTTCTGTCCTCCATTCTAAATTTCCTTTTTCATGTGGATTTGAGTCAGGCCACAATGTTATTTTAATTTAGGTTTCTGTATGTGGTACATGCTCGTGTCAGGTAAATACACAGCTGAATTCAGTGGCTCGCAGCAACCTTTTATCTTCCCTGCAGACCTGCAGCTCACAGCGTGCAGCGCTGGCCTGAGCCGTTCCAGATTGGACAGGTCCTAACTGAAAGTCTCTATCAATCTTTAACGCCAACGTCATTATCATCATCATCACAATTGTATATTATTATAATATGTTATTGCTGCATACATCTTCTGTTTGCCTTTCCCCTTTCAGAGCAGTGTTTAGGCACTTCCCCGATGCTGGTGTGTGTGTAGGTTAAAGAAACGGTGACACCTGAATTTCCTATCGTAAGACAGGTTGTGCCCTCACGGCCTTCTGGACCTCATTCTTTGGGAGGTGTCCACCTTGCACCCGGTTCTCAAGGACAGTTTTCAGCCAGTTCCCTCAGTGCACTCTGGGAGGTGTGGCTGGGGGCTGGGGCCCAGCATGCAGCAGAGCGCACAACAGGACAAATGGGCAGTTTGTGCCAGCCACGTGACGATCTGCAAAGTAGTAGCCACCAAGCAGACAGCAGATTTAAACACACGAATATAACGACAGTATCATGTAGATTCAAGAAAAGTGTTGGGTTGGTTTTGACCTTTCTAATTCTAATTTTTAGTAAAATGTGCAGCCTTTATATAGTAATTAGTATTAATAAGTGTGCAGCTACTTATATAATCATACCCCTGTGTATTTGTCTGTACGTGTGCACATATTTGTATATTTATGTATGTGCTAGACAGATGTTTTGCTTTAGGTAACATCGCCTTGATTTTTAAAGTAAAGACTGAAAAAAACCTGTGATCAAAATGTAAGTGCATCAGGGATCAGAAATGTTTTTATAGTATATACCTATCAATCATGGCTTAGGATAGATTCCAGTAATTATGCTAAAACGACTATTTTCTTCCTATTTACAAATTGAAACGCTTTTTAAATTTTTTGTATCAGTTTGAACTTCAGTATTTGTGCATTTGGCTGCAATGACTGTACCCCCGCTACAGTGTGCACTACTGCGAATGATCCGTGCAACAAGACAGAGATTTTAATTGATAGCGATTAGTGAACTTTCCAAATCTGTAAAGCTTGAGCAGGCTTAAGCTTCCAATAAACGCCAGTGTCTATTTTTGTCCTTCAGCCTCTATGTAACAGAAAGCCAAATGCATCAGCCTGCAGCTGCAGCAAACGCCGGAAAAGGGCTTTTGTTCCACCTACAGCGTCGTAGGAGGCCTGTGGGGGGAAGGTTTTGAGACCGCCGTTTACATTTTCTATTTGATACTCTCACAATAGGGAGGCAGAGTTGGCATCTCACAGAACGATGTTCCGATAGCTGTCAGGTCCTTGTCACTGGGGTTGGTGTGAGAGGGAGAGGCGGGCGACACTATTATGTCCAGGCCGTGCACGTGCCTCAACAACACGGGCTGCAGACTGTCACCGAGACCGCACAGTGTGCGGCGCTGGGAGGCGCGGTGCGGCCGACGGGCCTGCGGGAGCGCCACCGCCTCCAGGGAGCCCTCGCTGGCAAGGAGACGTCCGCGCGCAGTGTAGCCTTGTGCTCTATTTTGTAGTTCAAAGTGTGCGTGCATTGGGGCTTCAAGTCCCTACGCTGGAAATCAGGGACACATTTTTATAGCACCAATTAAAAGAACCTGTGATCAAAATTTGTGAAATGTATCAGGGATCAGACATATTTTTCTGATAAAATTATTAGGAAAATTGCATTTCCCTGCTCTTAAAGTTTTAGGAAGTCATTTCTTATATTTTAAACCCATGCTCTCCAACTTGAATTAAGAATGTGAAAAATAAAATAAACAACCCTGGATGAGATCCCTGATGAGAAGGGTAAGTTCACCTCGCTGGTTCAAAAATGTAATCAGAGGACTCCTGGACTTTCTATGATTAATAATTTGAATTAAAATAGCCCTGGAGGTCCGGCCGGTGGCTCAGGTGGTTGGAGCTCCTAACGCAGAGGTGGCCGGTTGGATTCCCACATGGGCCAGTGAGCTGCGCCCTCTACAGCTAAGATTGTGAACAACAGGCTCTCCCTGGAGCTGGGCCACCTTGAGCAGCCGGAGGTCAGTGTGAGCTGCCGTTAGCTGCCGTGGCCTACTGTGTGCTGTCATGAGTGGCCCGTGGCCAGCGTGAGTGGCCAGCAACCATCGTGAGCTGCGGTGAACTGCTGTGAGCAGCCAACCCACAACTGGCCTCAGCCCGGGGGGCGCAAGGCTCATAATACCAGCGGGAACCAGGGAGCTTTGTCCTACACAACTAGACTAAGAAACAACGGCTTGAACCTGAGTGTGGGGAAAGGGGAGGCAGAAGAAGGGGGCGGGGAAATAAATAAAATAAATAAATAAATGAAAGAAACAAGTGCAACAAATACACCATTTCCCCTGTATTTCCAGACATTTAAAAATATAAAAAATAAAATAAAACAGCCCTGGATTTGGAAAACCACCAGGAAAGCTGGTGGACGGAAAGGCCGTTCTGAGGCCCACCTGCTGATGCATGTTTCCTACTCACTCAGACCTAGTCCTTGTAGTAAAAGAGGAGTTTCGGGGACCCTGCTTCTCGCTCTCGGGGTCTCACAGGCCTGATCTAAATCCCAGCAGGACCTGGATCTAAATCCACCTACAGACGCAACTGTAACACCCTCTGTTTCGACTGCAGACATGGGGGAGAGCCAAGAAAAAGAGGGCAGAGCTACACATTCGAGCCCGTTTGAAGCTGGGGTTCTCTTTGGGGTTCATCAGTTGTGTAAAGGATTCAGTTGTTGGGGAAATTCTGTGCCCACTACTGACCCTCTGCTTCAGGATCACTGGGTGCCCAGCACCTGCCCCGTTTCCCCCTCCGTTCTCTCTCCAGGTGTCTCCCCGTCCCCTGCATTCGTGGCACAGCGCTGAAGACACACAGCACAGCAGATGCTCATGGGGTTATAATCCGGCAGCTGCCTGCTGGCTGGGGACCTATGACAGCCTGGGTGTCACTCAGGGAGCCCCAGAACCAGGGCAGTTAGTGAGGGAGTCTGCCAGCTTCCCCCACACTGCTGCTGTTCCATTTGCTGGCAAAGCCTGGCCCCTGGGTTCTTGCCATAATTCTACCTTCACGCCCACACCCACCCTTAGGATCTGATGATGGTCAGCGTCGCTCCTAATACGTCACACTTCGGAACGCGTTTGCTTGAGTCAACCCTTCCTCACCTGCGGGCAGAATTCCCCGTAGGACCCGTCAAACCCGAGTCGTGGCTGGTCCACCTGCTGGGTCCTAATCTGGACCTGTTGGCCCATCCACAGTCTCAGCTCCCATGTGATCACCCCCCCCAATCGACTTTTCCTATAAACCTACACTGTTTTCACTGTGCGCTCCGTTCACTCAATCTATTAGCCTCTATATAGTTACATTTGACTTTCTGAGATAAAGGATAAACTCTAAAGCACTCACTGAACGTAAAGCATTCTTCACACTGAGCATTGTAATCAACCACTTAAATACTGTCCGAGACAACGCCCAGACTCCTGGGCCTGCTCGCCTGTGCTCCTAGTCTCCAAATCAATGCCCTGACCATCGGCCAGCGTTTCGGATCTCAGTCCCCTGTTCGCAGTCTGCACCACATCACACTAAAACCTGCTGCGAAATTCACTGTGCCCAGTGGTTCTCCAGTGACCTCATTGAAAATTCTGTAACTCCAAGAAGCATTGCTAGTGTTCAAGCACTAAGCCCTGTGTCCGGCACACAGTAGGTTTTTGCTGAATGTTAGTTCATGAGAACACTTTCCCTCCCGCCAAGTCCACACTGTGTCCGCCCACTCTCACTCTTAACTGAAGGCTCATCTACACTGTGAAAACTGGTCTACACGGCCCCGATGAGCAGGGTGCCATGCTGAGCACCTGTGCTTATCCCAACTCTCTGTTAAAGTCAGTCTAGGCCCTGATAGGTTACGCAGTCCTTTCATCAGCCTTGGTTGAAGAATGATTAGTTTAATTCAAAAGCTAATAAATTCGTAAATATACTCTCTGCTATGTAATTTCAGAGAAGGTGTCAACTTTCTATTTGAATAGCGTCTTAACAGTTTTCTTAGTTCATTCTGAAGATCACTGAAAATTAACCCGTTTTTATGCGGCAGGTGCAACCATATAAGACTCTAGTTCAAAAGAAAAAAACTGTAAAACTCAGTCCTTCAAGGGAAAAACGTGTGTGTCTCTCAGCTCCGTACTCAGGGTCCTGCACATGCCTCCCGCCCTTTTACTCTGCTTCCTGAGAAAGTCATTTACTTCCCCAAGCAAGGACCTCGTGCGGTGCCGTCTCTCCTTGCTCAATAAACTCTCCTCTCCGCTTGGAGCCTCCATCAGCACTTCTCTGTGAAGCTCGCCCTTTAATCCAATGACGATTTCTCCTGGTAACCTACTAAAGCAACCATCTAAGCCACCGTTGTTTCAGCCAGTGTGTATCGTTGTCTTAGTGGCTACCTAATTATTCTACGTTTAATAAAACAGTGTAGGATTAGCAACCAGGGCACATCTGGGTTTAATTCTGGCTTTGTTATTTATTATCTGTATGAAGTTGAGTAAGTGATTTAACCCCATCGAGGGCCCTTTCTAGATCTACAATAACGGAGATTATGACTTCATCGTGTTGGGGAGAGATGACTTAATTATACAAGGAAGTACTTTAACGCATAGTACGTGCTTGCGAAAGCTTAGTTCCTTTTTCTTTTCTCAGGAGAAACAACTTGGGGTGACTTATTTCCCTTTGTAGCTGTATCACCCAGACCTAGCACAGTGCTTGCATGAGGAGGAAATGTCTACTGTAAATAATTATGAACAGAAGCCAAAGGCATTACATTTTAGTAGATATGTCAATTTAGATGCCTGTGTCCAAATAATGAACTAAAAGTGTTTAAGGAAAATACACACACACAAACTTAATGCATATATAATGACTAGAATAATATCATATTACCTAGTATAATATTATCCCAATTTCTTTCATTCAAATGAATCTTCAAAACCCCATGTGATTTATAGATAGATGTTGACTTTTATAATAAAAACAAAAATAACACATATGTTATAAAAATATTTTTCTTAGATTTCAGGAAAAAAAATATCTTAGAATAAAATATTTAATCATAGGGTAAAGTTTTGCTTGTGACTTTTTTTTAAATTAAGCCTAAATTAGTAATAGCATAAGTTGAACCCATTTTCTTAAGGAAGTTTAATACATGTATTCCTTCAAATTAATAGGGCTCCATAAACAACTATTAATTATAAGCACTAATTTGATGTCTGTATTTTAATACAATTTGGGCATTCTTCTAAGCTTCCATACTGAAGCCTCCAAGCCCCCTGATGGTGCTGGTGATGTCCCCATCAAGGCAGCCAGCGAGGAAACTCACTGTGGACAGAGCAGCCCGACCCACTGTTATCGGGATGACCATTTTTGCATAAAGGTGACCCTTTAAAATAACTGATGCCTGAACTAGCAGACAGGGCCTGCGTAGATATCAGGAACTGAGTTAGGATGCAAATGTTGTCTGGGGCTCCGGTGGGGAGCACTCTCCCGTCACAGCCCTCCCTGTGTCTCCCTAGGTCACTGGGGTCATTTCTTTACCATAAATTATCTCTACCTGCTCATCGCAACAGTGGTATCATTATTTTTTTATATACATTTTTTTGCTTTTGCACATTTATATAATTTTATCAGATTGTTGCCATGAAAAATCATAGCTGGCTGGCAGGGACCTTTCAAATAACTTTGGCCAATCCTCTCACTTTACAAATGAGAAGACTGACATTTAGTTCAGTTTAGCTGTTTCGCCTAAGAAAACCTGCCACCGTTTTCCTGTATACATTTTACGTGTCCCTAGATAGAGTCACTTGAGGGCAGGGCTGTGGCAGTTCATCTCCATGCAACCTTAGGAGAGCACGTGCCATCCAGTAGAAACATTTTAAGTCGAGGCTGAAGAATTTAAAGGGCAAATCAAATGTAGTTACACCAAACTCGGGCAATGATACGCAGCTTTACTCAGATTTATCCAGCTTATGTTATCAGTCAACATAGCAATATACAACCAATAGATGACAGGGTTTAACCGATGGCACTAAAATTGTGTTTCTTTGACCCCTAAGAAGTCCATGAGTTAATTTCAAGATTTTTTCTAAGTCCTCCGAATTATATTTGAATTTCTGAGTAAGTCGGCATTTTCTAAAGAAAGAGTCTGTTGCTATCATCAGATTTTTGAAAGGGTGTGTGAACCGAAGATAGCTAAGGACCCATTGATTATCACCATTTCTTTAAAAAGAGGGCACTTGAAGATGAATGGGGTCCTTTCCCTCTTGCAGGACCCTCAGGTGCTGTAAGGCAAAAGTCTCGCAGGCGTTTACCTGCCTTGGCAGTCACAAAGCCATGAGGCCTGTTTGGGGTCGCTGAGGCTGGGTGACTGGAAAAACAACCGAAATCAAGAGATAAAAGCAGCGTAGCAAATTCCAAAGGAAGGAATCTGATAAAATTAAAGTGTAATAGACACTTCAAACTGTGTGATCTGACCTAATAAGTTATTAATAGGGAACCATTACTCCTCATACATTTTTTATTAGGAAGGCATTGCCTTTTCGTCAAGATTAGTGGATTATAAAATATTTGTGCTACACAATATAAATGACCCTACCTATTAATAAGTCTCTGGAAAGATATGCTTAAATTGAATTACATTAGGAGGAGAAGTGCCAACAGAAAATTAGGCATAATTAATGGGAGCACATAAATAAACCAGAAGTGGGGGAAAGGACATTCTTCCCATTGATCATTTCCAGAATTAATTGCCGATATGCTCAATGACGCACCAACTATTACTGTTTGCATAAGGGCTGTTTCATAGAAGGTGGAATTCCTGTGGCTATGAATATGCACTGTGATTTATAGCTGCCAGAGCACTGGCTGGACTGCTTCTCTCTAATCAGGGATCATAATTTTTTAGAGGCAGAAGCTCCCACTGAAACCCAGTAGTGCCAGGAGGGCTCATTGTACCTTGTGTCACTGACGCAGACTGTTGGTCCCCCGACTTGACGGTGCTGCTCCTGCTGAGCTTGGAGAAGACCCCACAGACATCGTGTGGAGACGGGCATATGGCGACATCACTGTATTTCCGGCGGGGCCACGGCCAGCAGCGCCCCTCCTGCCGGGACTGCATACAGGACGTTATGGGTCACATCTCGTTCCCGTCGTAGGTCATGTGAGCGGATCACCTCCATTTGCAAACATGGGTAAGGCTCCCCCACGTCACAGACCGCGAGCTGTGCGGTCAACAGCGCCCGGTCCCCGTGGAGGCCGGAAGTCACCGTCTGCGACCAGTGCAGGTGTGTCCTTGGGGCTGCGCCGCGCTGACTCCGCGACGCACTGAGCGCTGCTCGTCGTTCGCAGCATCAAACAGCGCGACTCTCCTCGCTCACAGGAAGCGCGTCTGACTCACAAACGCCCACCACGCGGTTTGAAACCATCGCCAGGGCCAAGAACTGAAGCGAGTCAACAGCGTCGTACTTGCTGGTCCCTTTGATTAATGAAGAGCAAATGCGCTGGAGCCACGTTCAGGGCCGGGACGCGGAGACGCCGGAGGCTCTGCAGCCGGGACGCCGTGTGACGTGGTCCCCAGCGAGCCAGGGCCGCAGGACGCCCGCGGGATGCACGCGCGGCGGGGACACTGGCGTGGGGCGCGCGCGGGGCTCCGTGGCCCTTCGCTTTCAGGTTCAGCCAGAGGTACGTTCTCGTGATAGTTTGAGGGCAGATCCCTCGACATAAGAGAGTTATTGCCACTATTCCTAAGGTATGAGACGAAGTGCTTTTATGGTGGAGAAACGGACTCTGAGCACTTACATGGTGCGCGCCCCCCAGGAGCCTCTTAGAAATAGTCTGTTCCCTGCACGAAACTTCGGAGAAAGTTAGACAAAGGGCAAAGGTCACGCCAAACTTGGAAAAAAAAAAAAGCTCAGTGCTTTATCTGAAGGGGAAGGATGAAGTAGCACTCTACTGGGATTTAATTGCGTTTCTTGGCCATAGCAGCTTTACCTTTTAATTTCAAATGTCTTGGTTTTACTTTTCAGTTGCCTATGTTTTTAGTCAGCTGTTCTCGGAAATGCCCTGACGTTGGGTCCAGGCGCAGGAAAGCCGCGGTGGAGATACAACTGCTCCTGCGCGGGGTCTTTCGTGGAAGGCGCCTGGAAATGTGAGGGGGGGGGGGCTCCTTACCTGACCAGAGCTGAGGCCCAGCTCGGCAGCAGTTACCTGACCCCAGAAGACGCCCTGCTCCTCTCTGAACCTCATCCCCCACCCCCCATGTCAAGTAAAGAGGCTGGTGCGATTAGCCTACCCTGCTCTGTAACTGACTTACTTAATTTTAGCCACAGCCTGCTGTGTTCTTAAAGGAGTTAGTGAAGGGAATACATGTCTGTGGGCCCCACCAGGAGAGGTTAAAAATAAATGAGTGTGTACAGGTGTAGCTCTGTGCCCTGTGGAAGAGGCTGCAAAAGATGGTCAGGTATCCTGGTGGGCGGAGCGTTCTAGGGACCTGGTTACCTGAGCCTCCTACGGCCGACGGGCGGCCAGGTGCGCAGAGACTAGTGACTAGGGAGCTGCGTCCGGCTAACGCAGGGGCTCCGTCTGCTGCCCAGGGCGGTTTCCTCATCCTCTCAGCACAGGGGAGCCCACATCCGTCCAGCTCAGTACACCATCCTTGCACGTATGCTAACATGTGTGTGCTGCGTCATTTGCAGGCAATCCTGGGGCTGACGGGTGAGAATATGGCCCAGTGTTGGCCAGGCCATCCAGCTGAACTCTGGCTCTCTGCTGTTGAGCAAAACGCAGGGCGCGGTGATTAACCTCCCACATGAGGATAATGCCCTGAAAGCAAGAAGATGCATTCTAGTCCCCCACTTGTAGTTCTGCTTTCCTTGGTTTCAGTTACCCACGATCAACCATGCTCTGAAAATATGAAATGGGAGCTTCCAGAAATAAACAACTGGTAAATTTTAAATTGCAGCTGTTCTGAGTAACATGATGGACTCTCCAGCCATCTCACTCCATCCCGCCATTATTAATAAGGGTGCCTTGAACAGTGATGCTGTGACAATCAATCTGATAACCCAGACCACTACTAAGTGACTAACAGGGGGATAATGGTGGTGGGGGGGCTACAGAGTGCTGATGTGGGATTTAACCTCAAGTCCACTGAGAAACTTCCTCCACTACGCCTCCGTTGTGAAAAAGATATTCACGACATAGATTCAGATCATTAGAAAGACGTGTTTTTGTATTTTACATTAGGTCTGGATTCTAGTCTGCATCCTCCAAAGGAAAAAATACATCTGGATTTGCTGACAATAGTCACCAGTTTGTGACACGCTGTTACAGCGCTCTAGGTGAACTATGTCTTAATCCACTTAAAAACACTGCTGTACAACAAAAATACATCTCTTCTCTGGAAAGACTAAGCTTTGGAAAGTTCAATCTTGAACGAGGGGGCAGCGTCAGTGAACAGAGACACCAGGTTTCAGATCCTTGTCAGCCAGGCTGGTGGCTGAGACAGAGGCTGCCTCTCTGTCCGACATCTGCCTGTGGCCACAGAATTTGTTTGGAGAGGTGGAATTTGGTATTGGCATCTGCCTGCCATGAAAAATGGTATCCAGATGTCAGATAACTAAGGTCAATTTAAAAAGTAAAAACATAGAAGAACATAGAACACATTTTAGGACACTTGTCTATGAGTTCTGAAATCATATGTGATGTTTATTTTCTTCTTTTGGCTTACCCGTGTTCCAATCTTTTACAAGAGTAAGCATGCCTTTGAAAAAGAGATGTTCATTTAAAAACACCTCTAACAATTTCCCTCCCTGCTTTGGCACCCACACAGCCCATGGATTTCTCCCTCCCTTCTACATCTGTGTGACTTGTCCATTCTCCACGTCTTGGGTCAGTCTGGCCGGTGGAAGATGCTTGGGATGGAACCCTCTTGAGTGCTTGAGTACTGAGGCCAGAGGACCAGACCCCCGGGGCCTGTACTGCAGCCCTGGCCGCACAGCTGAACTCACAAAGTTTGTTGCACATTGGGCTTTTCCACGGGGTTTGACAATTGCAGAAGCACCAGTGGCAAAGAGTAAATAATAACTGAGCGCCATACGACAGGGCCTCCAGCTGCTTCCTTAGTTCCCTTCCATCCTGCTGCGACTGGTCCTGCAGCCCCTCGCCCAGGAAGTGGCAGGGACAGAGGCGCCCCACCTCCTGCCACGTGACTTGCACGCTGGGTGCAAGGCGCACACCTGGCCTCTTCCTTCAGGTTTGGGCAGACTTTGTTTCCTGCATTTCTATTTAGGAGGTTCAAAAGTGCGAAAATAACATTTATAAGCCTCCATCAACATGCACACACAAATGTTACTGGGACAATATCAGTGTGTGTTCTTTTCATATAAGTCAGCACATACAAAATTAACTTTATGTCTATAAATACAAATGTAACTTTTTCCTCTAAATGCGACATTATAATCTTTAAATAAACACAAAGCTGGTATTTAGTGGCCCCTATTCAAGCATTTTTTAAATGTAAAGAAAATGTTATACTTTCTGCCTTTTAAAATATACATCTATGCCCCCTGGTAATACAGGTGAAAATTATCCTCAGTAATGTACCCAGTTGTGCAGCCCTCCCTTCTCTTGCTTTGGGCCCAGGGCCCTCTGCTGGATGTTCCTTGCAGTGCAGCTCAGATCCCTGTCTCGCAGCTGAGGGCTGGCTGGCTCCGGCAATAAAGCTTTGCCTGCCCTCTGCACACCTTTTTCTCGGGCCTCTATGTCTTCTATGTATAGAGGCTGCATTTGTCTTCTTTTTTCTTACGTGGAATAAATGCTTTGAAGACCTATAGAGAGAATATTGTCATTCTCAAGAATGATATCACAAGTGTATTGAGGTCATCTTTTTAGCAAAAAGATTCTCCTTGTATGTGACATAAACTAAACGTAATCCACTAAACCACGCTAGGGACAATATGAAAAGTGAAATCTAGGTTGACCTCTCGAAAGCTTCATCAATTTTTTTTCTTTTTATGACAAAGGAAAGCAATAACTACTGACGAGTATGGCACGCTACAAATGTGTTCCAAAATCTTACTGACTGTAACATTCCTTAGAAACATTGCTTTTTTCTCTGTATCTCATACAAACTATTATACAGAGACAATGTTTTCAAGAAGGAGAACAGAATTTCCCAGACTACTGGGATTCTGTCCACTTTGTTGCTGACAGGAGAATGGAGGAGATACGAGGGAGCCTTCTAAGATTCAGGCTCAGAGGATGAGAAGAAAACACTAGAACAGGTCCTTATTAAAATGTCTGTGTGTGGAGATTTGCACGAGGGGAGCTGAGGGTGCTCCTTGCTCAGAATCTGTCTCAGTCAGTGTCAGTTACATGAACAAATGAATCCATTCAATCTTTGAAAGTTCTGCTAAATAATGTGGGGTTCCATGACTTACCTCTTTCTTGGGGCCTGAATGTTCTGAGGTTGTGCAGGCAGGGCCAGTGGAGAGAGGCGCTTGTGTGCATCCAGGTTCATTACCATTGTCAGTGGGTACGATTTGGGGGTGGCTGCATGAAACAAGGCTGACTGCTCATCACTCTACACGTCTGAGGCACTTTCACATTGTGGGCTGATTACATGTGACCCCTCACTAACCCTTTGTGGTAACCGCTGTTGGCCTAGAAGACTGTGCGGTGTGCTCACCTGGTAGGTGAGGGAGCCGCCTGCGGTCTTGTGACGCACCACGGAATGGGGCAGTGCAGCAACAATAGACTTTGGAGTGGCAATATGTTTCCATGGTGATTAAATTACGCGTTACAAGTAGAGAGCCTGGCAAAGTCTAGGAAACACAGTACATTCTCAATGAACACTAGAGCCTTTCCCTTTTTTCCAAATTTCCTTTCAAATGCCGTATTCTCTCCTCTCCCAGCTCTTCTGTTATACGCCTGCTCACCCCCACTTTCCATCTCTAGCCTTAGTGAGCTATTTGAAGCCACTTCGTTTCTTTTTACCATCAGCCATCAGCTTGAGGCCACCCCTCCCAACGATGTCCTTTCTCCCATCGTGGATTTCCTGGTATCTACCCGGAGTTGACAAGCTAGCGCAGGGGTCCGCCCGGGAAGCCCGGTTGGCCCCTCCACACTGCCTGGTCTCTGCTTCCTGACCTGCCTGCCCCTGGGTTCCCTCTCCTAGAACTTTCACACTGGACTTGAAATTTTACTTTACATTAACGACCATCATCTCCAACGGGCTCTCAGCACTTTCTGCTTCTCTCCAGCACCTCCAAAGGACGTATTTCAAGCATTTTTTTTGAGCTCCACTTTCTGCCCTCTGTGCTCTTCCCAGTTGTGGCCACCTGTCCCAGCCGTGCTCCAAAGTCACAGACGTCGGTGCGTGGACCTCGTCCACACACCAAAGCTCCCTTGACAGCACGCCCTTCTCTAGCCCCCAGCCCTTCTCTGGCGCCTTCAACTGAGGCAGCAGAAGATGCCTCCCCGAGCTGCCTCCACTGCCACCCTCCCATATACATTCCACACGTACCATTAAACTGTGACGCTTCACAAGAAGGACTTAGGCCCCTTTGTGTCCCATCTCCTTGCCAACACCTGAAAATTATTTAGTAAGAATATGGTGAAAAGCTATGTTATGAGTGCCGTGATAATCCTCAACATTTTCCATGCAACACAGTAACCGTCAATTTTAAGTAATCCATTGTGTATGTGTGCTGTGCATACAATGTTTTCTTGTCTTGCAGCTTAAAGTGTAACTTCCTTTAAATACCACTAAACAGTATTGTTTTTAGGTAGCACGGCTCCATGAATAAGACTGCGGATTCAAACTTATTTCTTGTTTCTTGGAGACTCTACGTGTATGTGGACCTTGGGGTATGACAATTTCTGTTCATACCTAAATTCCACTTTTGTGGTATTACATAATCCAGTTAGTTTTCAAATTGTCTACTACCCTTGTAAATGTAGTAAAGTATTTGTTTGTATCTTTTAAGAGAATGCTGTGATTTATTTGGATGTAAGATACTTGTCTTGCCTTCATGTTCCAATCTTCTAACTTCACTTCTGGGTTTAAATCTGGAAGTACCACGATAACTCAGTAATCTGTCCTTCTCGTATCAGAAGCATAAGTATTCACTTAGACATAAAAAAGGTCCTGACGACTATTTCCTCACTTTTCAGAATTCCTGAATCGTGTCTTGTGTGGAATAATTTTTATAATACACGTATTATGTGTTCATTGAGGGATTTTGTTTTCTTTCAAAGCTACATTCAGAAAATTAAATTTTCAACCAGCCATGTGCTGAGAGGTAGCTCTTCAACTGTCACTGCCACGAGCTCCTCTTTCTTATGGTTCCATAGACCTTGATGGTCCTCGGCCGGGCTACGCAGTGATGTCACGTTGAAGAAACTCTTCTGCATTTTTCTCTGCCAATGCTAGATCTTCCCCAACAAAGCTGGAGCCAAGTACAAAGGTTGGCTGAGAATGTGTAAATGCAGACCTGGAAGGTTCATATTCTTGACTATTGAACTGATCTGATGGAATGATTTTTATTGTTAAGAAATAAACTACTGTTTTTCACCTACAAGGTCTGTGTTAGAGTCCAGAAAGCATATTTATCTGTGTTCCTACGATGGAATGCCGTTTCCCCCTGAAATGTGCATGTGGATGGAATTCTGCTGCCATGACCCATGGGGAGCTGGTGAGGTCGGGTGGCAGGGAGCCTTGTGGGGGTGCCAGTACCAGTGTCCTCTCCAGATGTGTGAGCATTTCCTGTGTCAGAAGCAAAAGGCAAAATTAGCTCCCCAAACCAAGTAACTTCTTGACTGTGCAATTTACAGGGACTTAAGTCTTTGACAGTTAAACATAAGTGTTAAATGTTCCTCTCTCAGGACGCGTCCTCCTGCCTACAGGCTTCATTTATGGTCAATTTGGTAATTTGGAGGCAGTTCATCTTTTCTTAGCTGCTCCTACTTCTGCATTTTGTTTATGCTAATTTCCTTGTTCACTTTGATAGCACTTGCTAAAATCTTGCAGCCATTCATGGAGTGAAACTATTGTGCAAAACCTTACAATTTTCAACATTCGTTACCTCCGTTGTATAATGCTTACCCTGCTCACCAAGTTTACAAATGTCTACTGAACGTTTTTTCTGTCAGCTCTTTAGTAGTGATTCTAAATACCATCATCATAATTTTGTTGCCTTATTAGTTAAATTAATTATGACTTTAAAGCTTCACAATGAGTCAGTTTCACCAGTTTTATTTTAGAATGGTTGTATTCTCTGTTCACACATTTAATAATTTATGACATTGCAGGGGAGTTTATGTGACTCATCACACAATGAGGAAAGTCAATTGTAAATCCCAAAATTAGGACTCATGGCACTGATTTTCCTGTCATTCTTGCACTGTTGATTCCATAAAGCTTCCTTGATCATATATGACTTGCATATCAGTGTAATCAGCATCATCAGTGTCTGTATTGGATATGCCATTAGAGATCTAATGATTTGCTGCCACATAGCTAACTTAGGAGCCTTCACATACTTAATATATTCATATATTCAGTATAAAAATATTTACAGCATACAACAAAAGCCATTCTTACTCTAGCTCTCTGTTTTGACACAGCCACACGAAATCCTCACAGCTCAATATTGTGTAGTTGTTTTAAAACTCTAAAGAAGGAGATTCCAGAGTATCTTCTAATAAACTGCTTCAGGGTCTCATTTTCAATGTCTTGTCCATGTTCCAACCGGAAGCTCCCCCACTAACATTCCTCTCGTTCTGTCCCCACAGCTCATTTACAGGATTTTGGACACGAACTACTTTAAACCACCAAACTCTCCTTTCACTACCAGTAAGGCCACTTCCTACACTGAACTTTATTGTCTTTTTTCTCATTGTGTAGATGTTTTCACAGATGCACGGAGGAAATGGATCCTGCTTCTCGAGCGATTAGTGTGCCACCGCAGAATGGTTTTCCGTTTTCCTGGAATTGCTGGCAGAGTCCCCTTGAGACCCTTGTAGATTTCCCATAAGGGACTTCGATATGCTTGCAAGTGGTTGTGCCTCTTTTGCTCTCACGTTCACTGGGGGACTCCATCTGAGTTGTACCATCTAAATTTTACGAGCTCCTGTGTACATAATCAGTATCTGTGCAGTTAATGAAGCAGGCAGGGACTGTGCTGGAAAGAATGTTCTCTGTTTTCCAAATTTCGATTTATATTGATGATAATTGTTACCAAATATAAATTATGAGCATGACTTTCAGTTTTCCTGTGTTTCGTTTAGGTTCATGTTATTCAATGACTTTTTTCCCCCAAATAGCATTAAAGATCAGCTTCAAAATTTATGTCCCTCTGAAGACACTGTGATTCTATTCTCTGTTTTTTTCAAAATTATTTAACCCTATTTCCTGTGTAAGGAAGAATTCTCACATGTTACTTTTAATAATTTTGATGACAACAATTCAGGCTATGTGTATAGAAAAGATGGTACAGGACTAAGACATCACAGAAAACTCCCCTGATATCCTAAGGACACATGTTGAAGTGTGAGTGTTTCAGCTGGTATCTCAATGAATTGGGGAATCTGTAGAGATTTACTATAGTTTCACCAGTCTCCTCTTAAGTGATATTAAGAAAGTCAAGAGTCAGCTATATAATAGAACACTTTAGTACTATAAGAGAAAACCTTTCTTCCAGGCAACAGGACGCCACCAGAAACTAATTTTACTTCAGTTTGTTTTCATCAGTAAAACTATTGTACTTTTACTGCTCAACATGGAAGCCATTTATGACGGGCACTTTTAGGTCGCTTGGGGACAGCACAATTCTTTTTTAATTTTTTTCAAATTGTTGATGGGAAAAAAAAGATCAGTTATAACAATGCAATATTCATAAGTCCAAATCAAAAATGCTATTTAAAATAATACACTGAAAAAGAGTTCTCCTACTAGTTAAATAAAAACTATTTTAAATAACACATTGGATAAGTCAAAGAGAACTAGGCACTTTAATGTGATCTGAACAGCTTCTTGTCTGATTACTTTAATGGGATTGGATGTGTTCTTAGACTCATCAATCACACTAAATCTATGTCAAGATCTATGTTTGAGATTCAGGAAATGGTGCACGCACACGAGTGGTCAAACAGTTATCCCATAAATGATTTTGTTTTGCACACTAAAATTCATGTCTTAAATTTGTTGCATTGGAATTGTAACTTTAAAAAATTAGCTGATAATATCTTCCTTATAAAAAAAACCTGCTTTACTTTCTTCATGAAGTTTTACTGCAGGGAGTGCTATGTAACTCTAAAAATAAGAGGAATAAATAACATTAATACATATTTAATGTACATTGTTAGATGATATTACTATTTAGAATTTGATATCTTTGGTTTTGTTTCTGTTCATCATCTGGGGAGTGACTTGACAGCTTCCATTTAATTAAATGCACATTTTAATCATTTCACAGGCCTCGATAGGCTATTTGTTTTCAAGTTAAATGAAACTTCTCCCTAGAGATTCCTATAACTGCCTCCATTGACCTTCTCTGGGGCTTTCAATCTTTGCTGTGTTTTGGAGACATGGCCCTATTAATTTGTACTTTATACAAGAGTTAGATTATTCTGTCCTTAATTATACTATGTCAGTTCCTGGCTCAGTGATCTGTAATTATGGAGGTCTTTCCTTCTGACCGGCTGCCATGTTGGTCTCTTTCCATCCTTGAGCAATGGTTTCTATTCTGGGAAACGCAGATCTACTTCCTTCAATGTCTGCGCCTTCAGGACACTTGCATGACTTCTTCCTAAACCCGTAATTGAATGCCCTTAACTTACACCAAAATACAAGCCTTCGATCTTTTCATGTTTAGGTCAACCCACAGAATCATACTTGACAGTTGAAAACTAACTTGGAAGTGATGAGCGATAAACTTCATTTCATCCGCAAAGTCACTGACAATACGCTCAGTGGAAGTCGTTGCCTGTTCTTTATTCTATTTTACCTTATTTTAGTAGGAGTCGGGGACCTATTGTCTTTTCCAAGTAATGCAATGGCGTTTTGTTTTGTTTTGTTTTATCAAATAATAACAAATCCAAATAACATTGCTTCTTTCTCTTTCAGTTCAAACTACATTTTAAAAATTGGTTCATATGTAGAAATGGGTGGGAAAAAGCTTAACTATCATTTGCCTCCTAAACTTTCACTCAAGATGTTGCTATAGGATAATTTTCCTGTATTCACTGCTCAGTGATATTGAAATGTTAATTTCCAAAAAAATACCTTAAACTTTCATTTGTACTTTTGAGGATGGTTTCACAAGTGTTCTCTTTCTACGTAACTTCAGGGAAAGAAAGTTTAAAATTATTTTAATTTTCACAATGCATTTCATAGTTAATTAATTTTACAGATATTTTAAGGAGGTATATTTTAACTGTTTCACACAACGCACTTTTCTACTGTTAAGTGTTGAAATTGTAAGCACATTTGCTCACATATAGAACAGCGCACAATGAAAGGTTTCAGGACACTTTTGAACTATTTATTTTTAAAGAAAAATAACTATTTAGAATTGTATTTATTTTTTTACTTTATAAGTAATGTTTTTCTTAGGAAACTGTGTCAATGCTTAAGTAAAATAGGAAAATGCCCTAAAGTTATCTGAAGAGTACACTCTTTTTCTCCTTGGATTGTAAAGTTTGTTATTGATCTTAATGTCTACCTATTTTTCAAAAATGAAATCATATTATTACCATGTTTTAAAAATAAGTATTTGTCTTTAAAATCAACTTTGATTTTAATTAGTTGATTAAGTGGAGGTTAGTCTAGAAGGGAACATGAATTTATTCAATATGCTGCATGAAATATACCTTTTTCTCTATCATTGCAAATTTATTTTTTTTCTTTTTCCCAATTTTGTGTATTTGAAGGAGTTTTATTGGCTGCATTGAGATGAAAATATGTTCACCAAACACAGATGTTTTTCAAGAATCCTGAATTACTCGTTCACGTGTGTGTTGATTCCAGAGGCTGTAAAAGTTTGACAATAATATCATTGTTCCTATACATCAATTTCTGTGGCAATGACATTGATTTTTTTGTATAAAATTGTTCTCTAGAATATTCAGATGATTCTTATTCACTAATGTTACCACTATTTTATTTTATTCATTACACATGCACTTCATGGAAAAGGCAAGATTAGGCCTTCTTCTTTGCTTTGAAAGTGATTCTCCAGGGGAACATAATACCTACGTGCCCAGAAGTCCAGCTGGGAGACTCGCTTGCGGTGGACGTTCTCCGCAGGCCTGTGAGAAGCTCTGCACGTGAGACGCTAGAGGTTAAGCGACTTGGTCACTTTTCCAAGGCAGTCATAGAACCAAGCTTTCCACTGGAATATTTTAAGAGTGACATGTTTGTGTGAGAACTCACGCCATGCCTGCACTGGCTTATACACGGAAACATAGACACAAAGTGAAGCACACCCTCATTTCCATTTATCTTACATCTGATGAAAAAGCTGTGCCAGAGAAAGATGAAATATGAAATATTTTAATATTTATTTCACTATTAAAAATGGTAAAATGGAGCATTATTGTTTTGTAATCTCCTCATTTCAAAGTTTTCCTTAGTTAAGCAAAGTTGATAGCCTTGTACAATGCCTGTTAGTGTTTTAAACTGTTTATGTTATGACATTTTAACACACAAGAAAGTACTTTGCTTTCAGATCCCCAAAGTGTTTTAGAATCAGAGTAAATAAAGATGTGTAAAATCCATTCTTTTGTATTTATGAATGTTGAATACCTACCGAACAACACACAGTCAGCATGACTTCCATTTATGTTGGAAAATAGTCAAGCAGGTATTTTGGTAACAATCCCATAATTTAGACCGCCTAATTCAGATACTATTTTCCTTCGTATGTTTTGCCATTAAGCAAATTAATTGACCATTTTCATCTATCTTCAAATACGTATCCTTCCTTTCCAGGTGTCAGTGGCAAAAGTCCTGTGTCTCTATCATACAGTAATTATCTGTGTCTCTGTCATTCCTTTAAGCATTCTGGCTCTTTTCTCTTTGGCCATGAAGAGGTGGCTATCGAGATGATTTGCCAAGTTTCTCTGAATTCCAAAATCCCATGTCGTCATATTTCGCACCGTCCTTGGATGTCCCAGCCATACAATCTCATTTTAGTTCTTCCAGTGTGTCACAAACAAAGGCTACTAGGCAGATCCAAAGTGCTTGGAGAAGAGAGAAAAGATTCATGTTTCCTTTGAGAAGGTTTTTTTGTTTTGTTTTGTTTTGTTTTAAGCAAAAGTAAAGAAAGTTAAGAGAGGTTAATCCAGAGAGGGAGAAAGAAGAAGCCTAGAAATGGAGGAATTAGCTGCCTGCCTCCCAGCCTCCGGGGCTACCATACTTCCTCCTTAGGGATCCAAGACACGACTCTGCATCTACCAATGCATTGTTTTGTTTTTCTTGGTTTTAGATGTTAGGTAGGTTGAGTGGGTTTCTGAATCTTGCAACCAACACATTTTGATAAAAGCAGACGGAAAATATAAAAGCGACCATGACAATGATGAAAACAAAATGCTTATAGTACTCTTTTAATGAAAGGCAAACTAACTGTCCCCATATAAGCAATGGTGTCCCTTATTTTTGTATTTCCTGGAATTTAAGCAACAATTGAGTATGAACTATGCCATTAAATTAGTAATAGAATTTGTGGTGGGAAAATATTATAAGTCATCCTTGACTATAAGACAAATCCAGGTTTCAGATATCTTAAATGTCTATCTTAGAATGGAGAGACAGCCATTTTTGGCTTACTCGCCTACAACAGATGAGAATTTTGAGAACATGGATGTCACCTCTTTCATTTCTTTATTCCTTGAAGTGACTTTTTATCTTTGAAGTAAACATTTTTTAAATTGAATCATGCAATTGGTAAAACTGTATTGTCACGGGAGACTCTAAACCTTCTGGTTTTGTGTTTTTCACATTGTTTTCTCATTTCCTCCCAACAACACTAAATTGAATTTGTTATTTTACAGCTGCTATTAAACCAACCAAGAACTGCTATCAATAAACCTTCCTCTTTGCAGAAGAATCTCTGTCCTTCCTGCACTATTGCCTCTTATCCTGACCTTGACCTCTACACAGACCCTGGCACTTAAGGATACCTGTGGTCTGTGGTTGTGCTAACCACAAAATTCTATCTCTTGAGTGGTTTTAAGCCTGAGCGTTTCTCCAGTGCTAATGGCATGCCTAGCGTCATAAAAGATATGTTACACAGCTCTTCGTTTTGCATTTTTGTTATTGTCAATGAGAAAAAGTAGACAAAATTGAACTCCATCAAAGGGGCCTCATCATGGAGCTTAGATGCCTTGTTATTGCATATTTGTAATATGTGGGAAGTTTCATCTTAAAACATGGTAAAAACTCTATTAAGGAATAACTCGTGAAAGACATTGCTTTAAGATCCCTTGATTGTTTTCCAATTATTTGAAGTTGACTTTGAAATGAAGTGTCTTTATATTTTAACAACAGGAAGAAAGATATAATCAGCAGCGACTTCAGGGCTGTGTTCAGGCACAGTAGTGGGCACACTTTTAAGAAGTGCTACCCAACTGCATGGTGCACGTGGCGTAGAAAACACGACTCCAAAGACTGCATCTGAGGTTCCTGGGAGGAGTCAGTCAGAAGGGGCAGATCGTTAGAGACTTGCTCATACACCTCACACACTGTTGGTGGGAATGCAGACTGGTGCAGCCACTACGGAAGACAGTGTGGAGGGTCCTCAAAACATTAAGAATAGAATTGCCGCATGACCCAGCACTCTATCTCTGGGGTATCTACCCCCAAAAGAACAATTCTAATAGGAAAGGAATATATTTTATTTTAATTACCAGCTTTCTCTACTCATTATGCTCACTTTAGTCCCTTTTGTTGTTTTGTCCCCCTGAAGCTTGAAATAGTAGCATCCAATTATGTTGTTGTCATTTGCTGTATATTTGTTGTCAAAGGGCTTGTTATGAATAGGGCCGCAGACAAAGTGCACACGCAGCTAATGTCTGAGTGAGTGAATGAAGATACAAGCAGAATGTAGATGATAGAGAGAGAGAGAGAGAGAGAGAGAGAGAGAGAGAGAGAGAGATAGAGAGATATGTAAAACATTACTCAGCAATAAAAAAGGAAGGAAATCCTGCCATTTGCCACAACATGGATGGACCCTGAGGGCGTTATGCTGAGTATAGTAAATCTGGCAGAGAAAGACAAATACTGTGTGACCTCACTTATACGTGAAACCTAAAACAAAACAAAAAAGAACTCATAGAAATAAAGAACTCATTGGTGGCTGCCAGAGGCAGGGGTTAGGGTTGTGGAAAATGGGCAAAGGTGATCCAGAAGTACAAACCTGCAGTTACAAATGAGCCAGTGAACCCTGGGGTGTATCACACAGCTCGGTGACTGTCGTTAACAATACTCTATTGTACACTTGAAAGTGCTAGGAATGTAGATCTTAAAAGTTCTCATCACAAGAAAAACATGGGACCCCGTTATGAAGTGACTTGTGGTGATCATTTCACAGTATATACAATCATATCTCTTTAAAATTGGGCAAATGCCAAAAACAAAAACAAGCAAACTATATAAACAGTCCAATCAGACAGACATGCTCTCGATGTACATACCAACCTGTGCTTTTATTTAGTTAAGTTTTCCGTGAGAAAAAGACCTCTGAATGTACTCTGCAGCCTCGGTGTGAGAGTTCACGGTGCAGAAGGCGCCTTCTTTTCAGCCGTGTTTTTAGGCAAGACCTTGCTGGTGCTATGTCCTCCTGAAACTGTATTCTCCATTTTCATCAGAAAGAAGAGATTTTCAACTGGGAGCTTTTACAATTAAAAAAAAAGAATCTTTCTCTTTCAAAAGAATCTCTTCTATGGAAATTTTGAATTGTGTCCCCAAAGAACTCCCAGTTTGATACCAGTCTTTGGGAGAACAAAGAACCTTTAACATGATAGTTGTAATAAACAAAGAAAGTAAAACTTCTGCCAGGTGAAAAGGAATTGAAGAAATGTAAGAAATCCATACCAAACGTGGAAAACAGACCTGAGACTGACCATCCTTTAAAGGCCTGTTTCTGAATAATTGATGATGAACTAATTAATAGTGAAGTTTGTGTCTCTTATAATTACTAACATTGTTTAAACTGAACCCTAATAAATATCACATAAGCTATTGAAAAGTTCGTTTTAGTCAGTATCACGAATCCTGACCTCAAACATCCCTGAATAAATTATTTCTCTGAAGCTGAAAGATTCTTGCTCTTTTCTCTGTTAAAAAGAGGGGGTTGTCTGACTCTTAAGGCCAATAATTTTTACATGTTTGACATAGCTGTATAAATCACACAAAACTATTCTCAATATTTGAGGTTTTTATAATTCTGTCAAATAATACTGATAATAAAATTTGTAAATGGCACTTCAAATTTAAAAGACAATTTTTACTTTATCATAACACCATCGTGAAAAACAAACAACTACAAAACATCTTTCCTTTAAGTTGAAGTTTACATTACCTTGTAGGTGACATTATAGTATCAGGCATTTATCTGCTGCCTAATTTTGTCAGATTCATTATTTGTGTCAGAAACAGGTATTTCTAAGTTCTGATAAATTGCATTTAAAAAAACTAATTCCAATAGAATAAAATTAAGAATCTCACACAGGTGATGTGTTTCTTCCTGTTCAAAACCCTAATTAAAATGTGTAGATTCAACACCTTGACAGATAAAATGAAATAACAGTGGGTGTGGTTAAAGTAGATCCTAAATGAAATTATTCTTTAAAAATTAATAGTAAGGTTTGTATGAAATAATAAATACCTTTATTATTTTTCTTGGATGATTTCTATATATATCACCTCTTTGAAAGATTTCAGACCCATAATTGGTATAATTTGGTTAATATTGTCTGATGGTGGTAACACTAGTTTTACTTTTATAATATGCTAAATAAATGTGTTTTTTAAATGAATTATATAAGCCCACAAAAGGGATATCAATAAAATATTTTTAAGACTCTTCAGATGCTACCAAAGTTGTTCTTGGGCTTTTTCTTTATCCATTATGCAAATATTTCAACTTATTAATAATTAAAATAGCAACGCATTAATAATTAGGATCTCCATTACAAATCTGACCTTTAATTGAATTCTATGGGAATTGACTGAAAAATGAGCCTCTTGATTTATGCGAAGAATAAAGGTTAAAAACCATTTTCCTAGTCAATCTAATTTTTCTCGTTCTTGCTAAATCAGAGACATTGAAGGAAGATGCTTCTCGAGCCAGTTTTCTTCCCATGATGCTCCGTTTTCACTAACGAGCTAACAAGAGTTGAGAATTTAGGAGATGTTCAATGCATGCTCTGCAGTCTCGCTTTTCTAGAACAGTTTGGGAAGCTAAACCTTTCCAAAGGCTTAAAAACACAAGGACGTACAGGTGGTGTCTACACAGAGCTCTCAGTGCGGAATTTTAAATGAATTCAGTCAATTCAGGCACAGGCCTGGGGAAGCCAATCAATCAATTTGACTGCATTTTTTTCCCGTTTAATTAGTCATTGGAGTACAGTGATTGACTGGATCCCTGTGTAGACACAGCTTGTATTACACACACAAATTTATGCCGTGACCCTGCAGAATGGGGAGACTGTCAGAAGGCAGCGATGGAACCCCATGTTTACGGGCATGGGCTCCTGAGGGTCAGAGTGACATGAGGACCCTGACTCTCTTTGTCCTCCCGTTGTGAAGCTTGTTGTGACTCTGTCACAGACTGGAGTTTCCACCTCTCTAGCGTCTTGCTGTGGTCTGCACACAGGTCACCACTGACAGGCGCTCTGCTGACAGAACTGGAGCTGAGGATAGGATATTTTTTGTGAGGAAAAGGTGATGTCTTTATCAATTACATGAACACAAAGCATATTTGCTTACAAGGCAGAGCATACAGATGAGGAAGAGCAGAGGGAAGAAGGGGGAGCTCTGAGAGGGCACTGGAGGTTTCCAGAAGGTTCCTTCTGATCTCTGCAGGGTGTCAGAAGTCAGCACCCATCGCCAGCGGACTCTCCGGTGGACTCTTCTGGGGGATGTCCCAGGACATTCCACTGCTTCCTTCTTTTTCCTCTCCATGTGTCACAGACAGCATTATTCATTACGTACAAGGTGGGCTCAGCAGGAAGGTGTCCATAACACACAAAATACAACCTAGTGAAAGGAAAGGAAAGCGGACGAAGATTATGTTAATGAGCTCCGATGTATGGTGTAAGAAAGATAAAAGCACTTAAAAACTATCAGTTTACAAATGTGTTTTGTTTTACCTGCATAGTTCCTCATAGTTTTAAGTACTGATTGCCGATGTTAGGTATAAAGAGATTACGCAGTCATGGTTATTTTAATACGTTTGTATTTAACCTAAATCTACAGCTGTAAGTGACTTACGCATGCCGTTACTGGATAAGAATGTGTCCTGGACTCTGTATTTACCATCGCCAGTGAGTTTTACACATCCCTGTGTTTTCGTGATGGTAATTGCCGTCCTTTTCTTTCCGCTCTAAGGATGCCCTTTGATCCAGTAATTCCACTTCGAGGTACATATCCAAAGGAAATGAAGTCACTATATTGACGGATTTCTGCACCCCCATGTTCACTGCAGCATTATTCACAGTGACTGACATGTGGACACAAATTAAGTGTCCTTCAGTGGATGAATGGATAAAGAAAATGTCACACACACACACACACACACACACACACACACACACACACACAGGAATATTACTCAGCTGTGAAAAGAGAAGGGAATCTTGCCATTTGTGACAACAAAGATGAAACTTGGGAGCATTATGCTAAGAGTAGTAAGTCAGAGAAAGTGACATGCTGTGTGATCTCACTTATACATGGAATCTTACCAAAAAAAAAAAAAAATGAACTCCTAGAAAAAGAAGAGATTGGTGGTTGCCAGGGGCGGGGTCAGGGGAAATGGGCCGAGGTGGTCCAAAGGTACAAACCTGTGTTACAAGGTGAGTCCTGGGATGTCACGTGTAGCTGGTGACTACAGTTGACAACACTGTACTGCACACTTGAATGTTGCTAAGACAGTAGATTTCATAAGTTCTCACCACAAAAAATACAAGCTTGTAACTATGTGAGGTGAGGCATGTGTTAACTAACCTTATTTTGAAAATCATTTTGCAATGTACACATGTATCAAATCGCTACATGTACACCTTAAACGTATACAATGTTATATACCAATTACGTCTCAATAAAGCCAAAAAACATTAAAAAAAAAATAAAGGTTCCATTATACAGGAGATTTGGATTTCTGTATCTCAGAAAACATCAGGAAATATGGCAACATTAGCCTGTCATTTCTGAGTGTAACCGTGGTCTGAAGTCTAGCAGAGCTGTGTCTCCTCCCGATGGTTCACAATTAGCCCTCCTGTCTCATTTCATTACCTGCCGCCTTCTTTAGACGCTTGATATAGATCTTAAGGGACATGCTATTGAGCTCACCAGCCGACCAGCCACCAGGCCTCCCAACCGCATTGCAGCTATGTGACATCTCTGCCGTAAGGTCATGCGGGAAGAGGTTGTTCTCACGTCTCCTTTCCAAGAAAGGAGTGGCCTTGGATACGTCATTGTGATGCAGGCTTGAATTTGCATTTCCTCCTTGAAAGTATCACACTAAATTAAATTCTAGGAAATGCAATAAATGGGGTGTTTTCTGCATCTTGAATGTGAAGAAGACCACGAGATAGGCCAATTTGCACCCACTGGAGAAAACTCCAGAGCTTACTTCAACCAATGAGGTGCCAGTGTTAGCAGCACCCAGGATGCTTCCTTCTCAGTATCATTCCCGGTTGGAACGAGTCCTGCTCTCCAAGAATGCCCCGGCCTTGTCAAAGATCATTCAGAAATGACCGTCTCCTGCTTCACACAGGTCCTATGAATGCTGCATTATTATACAGTTATCAATATCAACGTGGCATCTATTGCACAGAATCAGCTTTGGACAAGGCCACTTATCCGTGGTCCTAGAATGAATAATAATTTGTTTGAACAAGTAGACATGACTGTTTGAACAAGTAGACATAATTTAGTTAAATGAGTGGCTTCACTGAGGTTACTCCCATGAGGGACGGAAGGATGGATTATGGAAAGACGAAAGCTGATTCCCTGGGATTTCTCTCCTATCTTTTCATACACCTGTGGAGAGCAGGGGCACCCTGTGGGCAGGGGCTGCACTCCTCCGTGTGTGCATGTGTGTGTTTGCACACACACCTGCACACAGAGACCTTTTTCCCAGATCCTGTGCTGCCGGCCACAGTTGGCACGGGGACCAGTGTCCTGAGAGGTGCCAGGCTTACCACCCTGCCCCTCCTCTGCTCAGAGCAGCATTCCTGCAGAGCCACGTGTCCCCTCGGGGCCGCTGTCCACAGTGAGACTCGTGGCATGCTTCTCCACGTGACCCTGCCCTCTGGGCATTAGTGGCCACCCGGGCTGACCAGCACACGTCTGCTCTGCTGGCTCAGGGCTGCTCCCAATGTCCTGTTGGACCTCCAAGCCTGGGTAACCAATTTCCTCATCAAACTCCATCTTTTACAAAATGAAATGATATTTCTTTTACAGACTGGACTCTGACACTCCATTTATGCTACAACCTTAACACCGTAGCTACCTCAAAGGAATGATTCTGAGGATGCACTGACAAGGCAGTTATCTTGGGGCTGTGGTGGGGAGACAGGCACAGCTGCAGACAGGCATGGGGACCCCGCAGATGTGACGGTGACAGGCGGCTGGGGCACACACTCGGGCAGTGGACTTAGGGCGTCAACCTCTCCTCCTTTCTCTCTCACCTCTCTCGACCCTCCCGCTGCCTTGCCTTCCATCACCGCTTCCAGTGACCGATTTCAGAACCCTGTGGAAAACACAGCATCTAAACAAGAATGGACCGCTAACTAATTTGGGCTCCATCAGCTTTTCTTTCAATAGTGACATCATGGCCAACTAACACATCACGCCTGAGATAAGTGTGTCACAATATCCGGTGAGCTCTATGCCTTTGGAAGATTGCATTACGATAGAGTTCTTCTCATTAATGTCTTGATTTTATGCTACATTTGGGGACCACCCTCTAAGCTTTTAACCCCAGCAAGTACTGGGGTTAAAACATAATAATTTTTTTCTTCCTCACTCTACCAAAAATTCCTTGTGACTAGAATTTAATCCAAATGGAAACTTTGTCATTTTGAAGCAGAGGGCAGAATTATTACACTCTGAAGACTTGACTCTCCGACCCCTCCTCGTATATTCTATTTCGTCACTTGTCCCTACTTCACACTGCATGTGCCTGAAGCTTGTCAATGAAATCGCTTTCAGTGGGATGGTCTAGAGCAATAAAACGTGCAACGACGGAGGAGCGGATTGTGTGCGACAAGATCTGTGCTCTTCAACGTCAGTAAGCCGGCTCGGAACCCTTTCACTCCACTCGGCATTTAAAACCACTGTGCGTATCTACCAAAAAGGGACAACTGGGAGCCAGGGGACCTAGCCATCCACGTTATAAGTGGCAGGGATGCAGCTGACAGAAAAATAATAAACAACATACACCATCTGAGCTGAGGTAAGAGTAACTGTCTCCTAAGAGGGCCACGCACCACCTTCCTCCAACTCCTATGGAAACGCCTGGAAAGCCTGTTACAAGACCCGGGCACCTAACTTTACTCACTGGGATGAGGCCCAGTGCAAGTGATTCTAACTGTCCCCAAGCTTCAGAGGCACTGAGTTGATTGTGTGGGGACAGAGTAGAGCTCACATTCTAGGGAAATTTAAGCAAACGACACAAATAGGCCATCAAATACCCTGGTTACCGAGCCAGCTCCGGCCTGAGCCCAGCGAGCTGCACCCAGGGGCCAGAGAGTGAGTGGGTGAAGCCTGAACACAGCAGCAAACGTGTGTCTCCTTCAGAACGAGGGAGAGAGTGTGAACCCGGTGAATAACGCAGCCCGGCCCCAGACGGGCAGAGCCAGCTGTCTTGTGACGCCGAGACTCCGCAAAGCTCACCAAAGAAAGCAGCTCTGAATTCTAGAAACATGTGACTGTCTGCCAACAGCGCTCTGGGCTGTCTGGGCTGGGCAGGCCTGTAGCGTCATGCGTGGGTCTGTGCCCGGCCGGCCCTACAGCTCACGCGTGTGTTAGGGCAGGTGAGGGGAGAAAAGGTGCGCTCTCCCCCTACACTCTGCACCTCTCAGTGATTTCTACAGGGTTTTGGAGATTCGGTTTTATTTGTGTTTTCCCTAAAAACAGATGCTGCTCTTTGAGAAGGTGAAATAGTAGAAAGAACACTTGTTTCAGTTACACTATTGACAAACTGCGATTCTGTTCTCAAAAATTCATGAAATGGTAAATGAACAAATGATTCCACGTGTCTTGTAATGTATTTGTTTTAACAATGAAAAATATGTTGTTTGTTTGTTCATTCAATGGGCAAATACTTAGGGTACCATATGAATACACATGACTGTCAAGATTTTCAAAGTTGTAAAAAGAAAAAGGCACTTAAAGACCTCTGTCACCTAACTCTTGGTGTATTAATAGACTCCCCCAGTACTGCATTGGGTCATAAATTAGCTGATGATATGTTTGTTATAAATATGGACATATGGGGGGTGGGGGGTTGTGATAATCTAAGCTGTTTATGTTTTTGATGGTTATTCTTAAGCTGATTTTCAGACATGAGCTTTCATACGTATGAGCTATTTCCTCAAATACAAGCCTAGTGCAATACACAGTACTGAACCGTGTAGGTGCTATGTGGTTACAATCGTTCAGAAACTCAACCCACCCCGGACAGCAGCTGGCTTTTCCTTTGCAAAGGGCCAGGGGCACACACCATTGACTGAGACGGCAGTGTCCTGAGCCGCTTACAGAGCCGGCTCAGCACAAGGAACCTGATGGCGGCTGGCCCCACACTCCTTCTCCTCCTGGGACTGCGACAGCCAGCGCCTCTCGATTTTGATCTTTTCAGGTGCGTGTCGTAGAACACTGAAATGGGCAGAAAAGTCACTGGGAGGAGGAGCTATTCTCAGAGACTTCATAAAGAAAGTGGATTATTGCAAATGGTCCAAGAAGGAGAGTAAGAAATGGCAAGCACCGTGATGGATGTGACGATGGTGCAAGGGTGGGCTTGGAGGATGAAACACGCATGGAGGGTGTAGCCTCCGGGTGAAGGGCAGGCAGGGTGTACAGGGGCAAGTACACACCCACAGATGAAAAAAGCAAACATCAGAAACATCCATAGAAAGGTAAACTAGACAGCTATTTTTTTTGCCATGGCAAATTCAGTGTTCTGATTTTAGTTTTAATAAATGGCTGCAAGAGCCAGAACGTAAAGAGGAAACTGAAACTATATGTAAAGAAAAATCGATGGAGTCCCTGAAGTCCAGGAAGGGTGATTATTCTTAGACCAAAAAAAAAATAAAAGAAAAAGAAATGGAGGACATTTTGTCGATGACCAGATAGATGAATATTCCAGTGAATTTAAGGGAGCTTAAACTCAAACAGATTTTAAGAGCTTAAAAACAAACAGATATTCCATTAAATGCTCTGTCTTAACCTACGCTTACCATGGGTTTGAAGACTTTTACAGCAATCTATTTCTCAGCGAGAGGGATCCCCCCACCTCTGGACCCCGTTCCATGGGGGAGCCTTGACTTCCCTCACTCAGTACGAGGACGGACCTGCACCATGCAAGACAGCCTCATGCTGAAATTGGCCTGAAGGACTTTCTCTCAGAGGGTCTAGTGCAGCATCATCAGGAAAGCAGAAGAAAGAAAACCCTTCATGGCCCCCAAAGTGCAAAAATAACAAGGAAACAAACACATTTTGAAATGATGTTGGATCCTTTGAAAAATGGGAGGTGTGTGTGTGTGTGTGTGTGTGTGTGTGTGTGTGTAGGGTTATTATTAATTGAAGGACAACAATCTTGGTAAAGCAACCCCCGGGGTTGTTGTAATCTTAGCAAATGACTTTAACTGTTTGTCTCCACCCTCATCTCTAAAATGGGCGACTATCAGTGGCTAATTCACATAGTTTGGGGAGGACTAAACTAGTTAACACATGGAAAACCCTTGGAACAGTGCCTGTACATGGTAAATGTTCAACGTCTGTTTGTTTTCGTGAAAATTTAGTGTTGAGAGAGACTTGGACATGCATTTCTTTAGATCAAACAAGCTACGATGGTACACCTGGACTTATATAGAAATGTATAAGAAATATATGTAATATATACACATATACATGAAGTATACACACACACATGCACAGCCCAGTGAAGTGAGCACCATTACTATCCCATTTGTAAGTGTAGTGTTACCTACAGCCTGTAAATGGCAGCTGGGACACTTTTGGACTTTAGAGCTTGGGCTCTTTAATGTCTTCTTTAAATAAGAAAAAAAAATTAGTGATACCAGCACATGTTTTACTAATAACTTAAAGTTGTAAGAGGTAATGTGTCTAATTTTCTTTGGTATGCCTTTGGAATTGTTATCTTATTTGATAAGACTGAGATAGTAACATATATTCTTTGAAATAACTAGAGATTCCGATGGTCTAAGGTTAATTCTACAAATAAAAACCATAGAATCCAAGAGCAAGTTCACTGAATTATGCTTTGTTTTTTCTGCTCTTTCTTTTTCCTGCTATTTACCCTGGAGACATTTCATTTGACAGAGGAAAGATAAAGTAACGGGACATAGGGGTAATTCCAGATTTTATATTGCATTAGTAATGGTTCATCCTGTAAGCAAACTTGTTTTTCGATTCCGTAATCATTACTTGCATACCAACTGTGTTCATGACACTTTACTGAATTTCGACATGTCCATACTAAGAAGGTCATCCAGTTCTGATGTTTCTCCTTATTATTGCTATCATATTTATTCAGAAGAGTTCTTTTTCTATTTGTTTTTTAAAATGCATCACTTCCATTTCATGGTTTAAGAGCATCTGAGGAAATCTTTCCACAAACTATACAGCACATGTATAATAGGCTCCTCACGAAGGCTCTGAAGCTTTCATTTTATATCAACAGCTCTGTGCTTTCTTACCGATTAAAAACAATAGTTCACTTTGGAGAATAGTAGCTGCCTTGAGGACAGAGACTATGGTTTCTTGCTCATTGTACCCCTAGCAGGGTGGCTGTGGTCATTAGTGTCTCTGGACTAATGTGTCTCTGGACTAATCCAAAACTCTGGATTGGTGTTTATTTGATCTACAGTCTATCAGGGAAAGATTGCCTACATGTATACACTACTTCTGTTTCTCTGTCCAGACACCTTCTCCCCTTGGTGTGAAATCACTGCTTCCAGTCATGTTTTGACTTCACATTTGCCTCTTGGGTGCACTTCGAGCCTGCAGTTGCCACGAAACGTCCTTCTCCAGGCACAGGACGATTGGTCGACCACTTCAAGGTGTGCCATTCACTTTGGAACATCATGTCACCATCTAACGTTTGCAGAGAAAGATTTGTCCTTCTCTGCTTTTCACTAATTTTGGTTCATTTTTCACTCTTCCGAGCAACTATCTCTTATAGATTCTGCTTTTGTGTCTTAATAATTTTCTAGTCTCCCTAGAAAAAAGGATTTTATTCTCCTTAAAAAGTTACAGTAGTTAATATGAACTGTTGGAAGGGGGAATGGAAAAATACCAATTCTCTGAGCAAAATTTGCATATCCCATGGAGTTTGATGTTAGGAAAAATAATAATAAATTGTTATAATGTAAAAATAATAATGTGAAATGTTTAAATCTTGTAAAGAATGCAAAACATCAAACATTGTTAAAATTTGGAAACTATTCCCATTTTCTACATTTTGGTACAAGTAGATACTGACAAAAGAGATCAGGTGTCAAATCCACATCCAAACACCGTGGACACTGAGCTTATGTGCCGACCTCCTGATGATAACACAAGAAAACATGCTTTAAATAGAAACTTCGGCCAAAAATTGTGTATTTTCATTCATATTAATATCATGTATTCTCCACCCAAACCCAAACTATAATCAAATGTTTAATCCCAAGAGTAACTAAAGCAGTTATAAATGAAGTTTGAAGATTTTTATTATTATTATTTTAATCCCTCTTTTCCATAGTTATGAAAACCATTCTTTACTTTTTGTCTGTTTCAGAATTAAAATTGCATACCTCCTAACTGGAATCTGACATCTGGAAATTTGGCAAGCATCTATGACTTTCCTTCCTTTCCATAAGTTGGTTATTTTAAAAAGTAAAAAATGCTGAATACTTTCTGGGGAATATATTATGTTTCAGTAGTTGCCAATCTTTAATAACTTTGAATAATGGTATTTGTCATGGAAAAGTATTACATGTGCAAAGAGAGGACCCTATGATCCCCTAGCGGCAAGGCCAAATCGAGCATTGCAGAAACAACATGCTAATCAGCCCATGGTGGATGGGAAGGTGGATAAGCATGAGATACACTTGCGGGCTGATGACATGCTCACGACCGCATCTGGAGTTAGTGGATGTGATGGGAAAAGAATTGCTATTGGGAGAGTGATAAATATTTCCTGTATAGCACTGAGTAAAGATGAAGCCTTCGATTTAGTTGTTTTATGCACTTTTATTCCTTCATTTTTAATCCTAAATACAGATGGTTATAGTAACTATGGCCACGGATCATTCTAGAAAGAAATAAGAATTTATATTGCTTATTTAAATGTTCGAACATTCTTTCTACCTTTCCTGGAGAGATCTTCACTAAAAAAATAAGTGAAATGATGTGTAGTGTTGTTATTTATTATTGATGAAAATAATAGTGACTGAGCCAAAGGGTGGGTGTGTGACAGAAGGCGGGATTAGGGCCGTGGCAGAGTTGCTACCCCTCACAGGTGAGGTCGAACAAAACTTGTTTGTTTGTTTTTTTCCATTATTAATATTAAAATTATAAGGATTTTAAATTTGAGGCTATTACTTTAAAAGTCCTATACAGAGTGTAAAACCCTACTCTTGCTAGTAGGATGAGCAGGGTGTGATAGATTGTAACTTGGAGAAGCAGATGTGTCCTCTTTCACATTGATCCATCAACTTCACTAAGCTCTGTAGCAAAGAGAATACAAATAATATTTTAAGGAAATTTGATTCTTGAGGCTGTTGTGCTTCCTTATACATAAATTACTCTTACACCACAGTGGTTATTGAAATAAAACTCCATTTCTCTCACATTGACAGCTCCTTCGGGGGCAGGGAGTCTCCTTCACCGAGTTGGAAAAGCAAAATTGGCTGTGACACCAATGTGATTATTACAGTCGTGCTTTTTATTTTTCATATTTTCCTCTTGACAGATTTATTTCTTTTCAAATCAGAAATATTTCTTCTTAGGACAAAAATATATAGCCCCCTTATATTTTCTGATACTGAAAATTACCAGATGCCAAGCTGTGAACATAAGGAAATTGAAGACCTCTGAGGGTGACCTTAGGAACCACAAAGGTGTAGAATTGTGATATAGTGGTTTAGGCAATTTCATTGTAGCTGCTTGGTTTGTGAAAAATGAGAAATAGGTTTTCTATTACTAAATATAATGAATTTCCTTTCTATCCTGTCACAAATTGTCAAACTTTATTAAATGGAAGAAAGATCTGGACCAAACATTTATAGAGGGGTGGTGTGAATATCCATGCTGTGCGGTGGATAAAAGCTATATGATTTTAGATAACTGTTTTATTTTGGCGTGAAATTTTCAACTAATGCAGTTAGTCCATGAGGTCATACTGGACAAACTTTGCCCTATAAGCAGACTATTTTAAATGTCATGTACTAAAGTTATATACATGTATATTATGACACATATATTAAATATCATATCCCAGTGGTTCCATGAAGAGGTTAATCATTTTCTAGGCAACAAAGAGGTTTTATTGAGTGCCTGTCAGGAAACAACAGCAGCAATTTCATGGGTAATTACATAAGATCCAATGATCTATAAGACCGTGAGGAAGAAAGAAATGACAACGTTAAGTAGCTGGTGACCAGATGAAACGCGCCATTGTACTTAGAGTTCAGTGACGCCCAGTGACTTAGAATATTCATATCATCTTTGCGTTCCATATGCTCTAAAGAATTTCATGTGACCTTTGTGAAAGTAAGCCTTTATGTTTACTTTTGGTCACTTCATACGGTCAGAAATATTACATTGTCCTGGTAACTTTCAAACTCCTATGTGATGACCTCCTAAGAAGAAAACAGTGGTACTGAATTACATGACCAAATTCCTGCTTTTGATCTGTCTGTGTGACCACCCCAGTCAAGTTGCCAAGATTTTTAGAGCCCCAGTTCCCTCTGAAACATAGGAAAATGACTGTACCTTTTTCTTACTTGAGGGGGAAATGAATAATTGGTGGAAGCTCTCCACAAAGTGTCTGGCACATAAGAAACATTCAAATGTTTGTTGAACCTCTACATTTTCTAATTGAAGTCAGAAGGGATAGAAGAATAGTACCCACAAAGTATTGAAAAGCAGATTTAATGGTATAGTTAAGATAACCAGCAGTGTTCATAAAACAGTAACACACAAGACTATTGTTACTCTTAAACAAATAATAACTAAGAAGTCACAAAAGTCTTGGAAGAAATTGACTATGTCTCCTAATCATTAGTTATGCAATAGATGAACATGTAACGTGAGTATGTGGACGTTAGACTTTTCCTAAAGGCAGGTGGTAAAACTTCCAGAGAAAATGTCAAGTTGTCTTCCTGTCCAAAGGCTCTGAAAGAGAAGACAACCTATAAGAGACAGAGACAGAGACCAAGGGAAAAGGACAGAGACAAGGGGAGAGAGAGAGGCAGATTACAAAAACTGAAATGCTTGCATACAAACACACATGAAGGAGGAGGAAGGTAGGGCTGTGCAGTGGAATCAATACGGCAACAGAAAGACTTTTCTAGTCATTTTATATTTTCTTTAGCAGCAATTGCAGGAACCAGACCTATATTTGGATCCTGGTGCTTAAGAATCTTTATTAGTTTTCCAGTCCCTGCAATAGAGGCAGAATACTTACATTAAAAAAAAATGTTTATTTTATTATCTCTCTCTTTCCTCCTGGACACTGGAATATTCTCCTTAAATCACTGCCTCAGGCACAGGACCGGGACGCACCACCTCATCTGCCTTATTATCTTTCCTAACTTGCTACCTCACTCTACCGAGTGTCCATTTTTCAAAACCCTAACTTCCATCTCTGCTCATCTTTGCTAACTAGCTTTGTAAAGTGAGTTTGGAAGTGTTTCCTTTCCAATTTTTGGAAGGGTTTCAGAAGAATTGTCATTAATTCTTCATTAAATGTTTTCTAGATTCCACTCATGAAGGTCTCTGGTTTTGGACTTTGTTGGGAGGTTTCTGGATACTAATTTAATCTCCTTACTTGTTATTGATCTGTTCAGATTTTCTATTTCTTCATGATTCAGTCTCGCTCGGTTGTATGATTTTAGGAATTTATTCATTTCTTCTAGATTGTCTAATTTGTTAGCATGTAGTTATAAGTAGTAGTATCTTACAGTCCTTTTTGTTTCTATGTACCACTTGTCTCCTTTTTGTGATCTAACACATGATCCGTCCAGGAGATTGTTTCACGTGCACAGGAGAAAAATATATTCTGCTGCTGTTAGATAAAGTATTCTATATATGCCTGTTATGTCCCTTTGGTCTGAAGCACAGGTCAAGTCCAAATTTTCCTTACTGATTTTCTGTCTGGATGACCTATTCATTTTTGAAATGGAATATTGCCTACTATTATCGTATTGCTCCCTATTTCTCCCTTAGATCTGTTCGTATTTGTTTAATGGGTGAAGGTGCTCTGATGTTGGGTGCATACATATTACAATAATTATGTCTTCTTGATTAATGGACCCCTACATTATTATATAATGAACTTTTTTTCTCTTGTTATAGTTTATTTTATTTATTTATTTTTTTTACTTACAGTTTATTTTCTCTGATACAAATATAAGTATCCATGGTTTCTTTTGGTTTCCACTTCCATAGAGTATCTTTTCCTTTGCCTTTTACTTTGAACCTATATGTGCCCTTAAAGTTGAAGTGCATTTCTTATAGTCAACATATAGTTAAGTCTTGTTTTTTATTCATCAGCTGCTGATATCTTTTGATTAAATAATTTAATCCATTTACACTTAAAATAATTATTAGTAGGTAAGGAATTACTAATGTCATCTTATTGTATTCTGGCTATTTTGTAGTTCCTTTGTTTCTCTCTGTTGTGATTTGATGGTTTTCCATAGTGGCATGCTTTGATTTCCCTTTATCTTTTCTGCATCTACTATAGGTTTTTTCATTTGTAGTTACCATGAGGTTTACATAAAACATTTTAGAGTGAGAAAAGTCTATTTTAAGCTGGTAACTTCAATTGCATACAAAATCATAACCCTTTTCCCCTCCTCCCCTTTTATGGTTTTCTCACAATTTACATCCTTTTGTGTTGTGTGTCCATTAACAAATTATTGTAGCTATAGTTATTTTAATACTTTTGTCATTTAATATTTACACTAGAGATAAATGGCTAATACAGCGTCATATTACAGTGTTGAAGTATCCTGAATTTGCCTATGCACTTATTTTTTTACCAGTGTGTTTTATATTTAATTTGATTTCATGTTACTATTTAACGTCTTTTCATTTTAGCTTGAATAACTCCTTTTAGCATTTCTTGTAAGGCAGGTCTCGTGGTGATGGACACCCTCGGCTTTTATTTGTCTGTGAAAGTCTTTATCTTTCATTTCTGAGCTATACCTTTGTCCAGTAAAGTACTCTTGGTTGGTAGGTTGTTGTTGTTTTTTTTCTTTCAGCAAGTTAAATATATCATCCCACTCTACCCTGGCCTGTAAGATTTTTGCTGCAAAACACACTGATCCTCTTATGGGAGTTCCCTTTTATGACAGAAATTAATTTTTCTCTTGCTGCTAGTAAAGTTCTTTGTCTTTGATTTTAGACAGTTTTATTATGATGTGTTTTGGAGAAGATCTTTTTTAGTTGAAACTTTTAGAAGTCCTATGAGCTTCATGAACACAGATATCCAAATCTCTCCATGTTTGGGACATTCTCAGCTGTTGTTTCTTTAAATACGCTTTCAGACCCTTTCTCTCCATCTTCTCCTATGACTCCAATAATACCGTGTTTTTCTGAAAATAAGACCTAGCCGGACAACCAGCTCTAATGCGTCTTTTGGAGCAAAAATTAATGTAAGATCTGGTATTATATTATATTACATTATATTACAGACCCGGTCTTATAGTAAAATAAGACCAGGTCTTATATCAATTTTTGCTCCAAAAAGACACATTAGAGCTGATTGTCCAGCTAGGTCTTATTTTTGGGGAAACACAGTATGTACATTGTTTCTTTTAATGGTATACTGTAATTCACATAGGTTTTCTTCACTCTTTTTCATTCTTTTTTCTTTTTGCTCCTCTGGATGTTTTCAAATGAGCTCTCTTTGATTTCACTTATTTTCTCTCCTGCTTGGTCAGGTCTGCTTTTGAAGCTCTCTATTGAAGTCTTCAGATCAGTCGTCATATTCTTCAGCTCTAGGATTTTTGCTCGGTCCTTCTTCCAGCCTTTCTCAGAAGTTGGGTGGGGCTGCTGACTTGCTTCTCTGCCCTGGTGGGCCATAGCATGTGCTCTGCTACTGCCTGGCATCTCTGTCCAGGCTTCCTGGTCAGGCAGGGCTGACGACTATGCTCAGCAGGTGAGTGGGACCTGTGACTTGCTTCCCTGTCTGGACTCCATGGCCAGGATGACCCACTGGCTGTGGATCCAAACCAGGCAGAAATACCTATCAAGACTCCCGGCCAAACAGGCCACCAGCTTGGCTCTGCCAATGAGCACAGCCACTGTTTGGGGTCTTCATGCGGGCACCACTGCCAGCAGGAATGTGGTCTGCCAAAATTCATGCATTCATTGCCGTGAGCCCACCCACCCTCCTCCTTCTCTAGCTGATTCCCTCAGTGTCTAGTGAGACGATGCCCACATGAGACTCCTGTGAAGTGTCCAGAATCACTGGAGAAGCTGCATATCTGCCTTGGGCTCCCCTTTTCCTACTGGAGAAACTGTAGGCCTGGGGGCCTCCTCACTGCAGTATTGCACCCGCCTGGCGAGGATTATGTGGTCAAAGTGAAGCTGCTGTCTTATCCTTCTAATGTGGTATTTCTGTTTTTGTCATCGAAGAGAGTAGTTCAGCCTCAGCCCTGGCTTTTGAGATTTTCACAAATTCTTCTTGTCCTTGGATAGTCACTAGTTGCATTTTCTGTGAGGGGAACTAAAGTTGGAAACCACGTATTCTGACATCTTGCTAACCTATTGCTTTTTTACATCCAATGTTTTTGATTAGAAATCATCTCTTAATCTTATTGGAGTTCCCTTACATACAACGAGGCATTTTTCTTTTGCTTCTTTGAAGACTTTTTCTTTGTGTTTGGCTTTCGGCATTTTTACTATGATGTGTCATCAAATTTGAGAAGTTTTCAGCCATTATTTATTTTACTGTTTTTCTGCTCCCTTCTCCCTCCCCTCTCCGTTTCATATTTCCATCACACTTACGTTGGTGTGCTAAACGGCGTCCCACGGGTCTCTGAGGCTCTGCTCATTTCTTCTCTCTTTTCTTTGGATTGTACGCATACAATGTCTATAGATCTATCTTCAAGTTTGTTGATTCTTTTCCTAACTGAAATCTACCAGTAAGCCCCTTAGTGAAATTTTTAATTCAGTTGTTGTTTTTCTAATACAATATTTTCATTTATTTCATTTTTATATTATTTCTCTCTTTTTACATTGATTTTCTCCACGTGGTTGTCATCGTTGCCATTATAACATTTTTACTTCTTTGAACAGGATGACCTTTAATTCTGTGAACATATATTTATAAGTCCTGCTTTGAAGTCTGTGTGTCTAATTCTGGAATCGGGTCCCTCTCAACTTTTTTTTTTTCCTTTTTTCCCTATGCTTAGGTTACACTTCCCTGTTTCTTTGCAGGTCTCATAATGTTTTTATTGAAAAGTTGAAGTTTTAGATAACATATCATTGTAACACTGGATATTGACACCCCTCCACAGTGCTTGTACCAGCCACAGCTACTGATTGCTTCAAACACACTAATGGATATAAGAATATGCTGATATGTATGTAAAAGATCAATATCTATGAAATCCAAATCATATTATCTTCTGCCACTTAAAGATAAGAAGTAAATATTCTGACACACACTGGAATCTGTCTGAGTGAGTACAGGTCCTGTCTAGGAACACAGACCCTTCAGTGTTATAACATTATTCCTAATTTTTAAGTAACCTTGGAGTAGTATTACATTATAAGGGGGCTGACTTCTAAATTATTAACTAGACCATTGTCTCATCAGAGACTTTCATGTCCAGAAACACTTAGTGCCAATTGTAACTTCATTTCTTTTACATTTAAGTTTATTGGGGTGACAATTGTTAGTAAAGTTACATAAATTTCAGGTGCATAAATAAAGAGAGAAACGGGCAAGAATTTATTGTAGTATAAACATTTCACAATGTTTATTGCGAAATAAATTCTGACAATGAGATAATTAGTCAGAAAAAAACGAAAATATTAATACTATTCTATTTCTTAATTCCATAAAAATAAGTTATTTCTGAATATCAATTCAAAGTTACCAAGAGATTATAATTGGTAAATGGCACTCATTTGAAATAGCTTTAAAAGCCAAGATGTTAACAATTTTCTCTTGTCCGTGGAGCCCTCTAGTGGAAGAAAGGGACTCAAAACTGAATCAGCAGGAAAAGGAACCTGACCTGAGTCCATGGGCCGCAGCTGTGGGGGAGCGACCCTGACTCCTGCTTTCCAGACCTCCCAGCAATCTTGAGAGCCCTAGTCCCCATAGCAACTCTTACAGCTTGAGTTGTTTATGTTCCCTGCAATGGATGCTAATACACGACTGACCAAATTTCATTTTATAAAGATCACTGTGGCAGCAGAACCAAAACAGATAGGAGGTGCGTAGGAGGAAGAGAGAAAGAGCAGTGAGGTAGGAGGCTCCTCCCCTGGTCCTGCTAACGGGGGATCAGAAGTCGCACACGTGGGAGTGCGGCAGTGGAGCAGAGGGCATGGCCTCCTGGAATGTTCCAGACAAAGCTACCATAGATCAGACTGAGTGTGAGAGTAAGGAAGGGCTGGTGTGCAGGGTGCTTCCTAACTATCTAGACTAAGCTCCTGGACAAGTGATGTGCTTGTCCCTGAGATAAGGCAGAAAGATTATGAGGTCAGCTTTAGAGGTGTTGCATTTAAGGTTTTGTGCAAACTTGAAAGTGGAAACGTCATATAAATAGTTCAATGTGCTTATTTTTGTAGCTTCCGGGAGAGATCAATATCTGATACAAAGCTGAGCGTTTTCAACAGTGAAGGCTGCTGTAGAAGAGGATAGTCGCAGACAGAGGAACAGTGGGCAGTGGGTTACTGTGTGTTCCCTGCCTCCTGCTGTTCCTCTTTCTCTGCCTGTCTCTGCCGTCAGTGACCCATACTGCAGGCCACTCTACTTCCTGAAACTCTTCCTTCCTTCTGCCCCCCAAGCCTCATGTCCACCAAATTAATTCAGAAATTTTACTTGCTCTGCTCACCCCTGAAACACCAGTAGTTCTCAGGGTTTCATGCGTGGCCTGGACCTCTGCTCTCACACGTAATGGCTTCCAGACTGCCACCAACACATCTGTCCTTAATCAAAGCTGAGTTTATTGCTTTGCTGCCACAAAGAGACTCACCTTGGAGGACCTGAACTGTTGCAGTAGGAACATGTAAGAGGGGCTTCGTACAGAAGTGGGGCTTGTGCTGGGTGATTTGGGGTCGGGTTCAAAGAAAAATGGGTTTGCACTGGATTGGGTGCTGTCAGCAGCTGGGCAAATTCTATGACTTGGTGGGTCCACGAAACAGAGCAGGGCTGAAGTGGTGAAGAGGCGGTAGTCTGTAACGTTAGTCAGAAGGGGGATGTTTGGCCATCACTGTGGTGTGGCCAGCGGCAGCCTTTCTCTGTCACTACAGAGGCATCTCCCGATGCCATTCTGTGTCACGTCCTGTCAGAGCCAGGCCAGCTCCAGGAGACAGTGCAGGACTGCATTCCGTGTCACAGACCTGCAGGCTCTCATGGGCCGGCCTCTGCTCTCTCTTACATGGCTCAGTTCCCATTTGTGTGCTGACGAGTTCTACATCGAATCCCAGGGATCTCTCCAACTTCATCTTTGTAAGTGCACCTCCCTGCTTGATGTGCCAAAGGTAGTAAGTCCCAGAGAGGTCTCGTCACCGCCCGCAGTTACTCTCCAGATTTTCACGACCCGGAACTCAACTCTGCAGTGGCAATCCTTCAGACGCTCACTCTGCTGTCCTCCCGGTCTCCTCAGCGCGAGTCACCCCAGGACTCCGGGATGTTACAAGGCCTTGAGCTAGTCTGGAGTGCCTTTTCCTGGCCTCTCTGCCTGAAACACGTTTGCCCACTTTCCACATCCCAGACGTCCTTCTCATATCAAGTCTGGTCAACACCGCCAGTCAGAGGCAGCTGCCCCTCCCCGTTCCCCCCCTCCCAGACTCCATCCCTCCTCGCCAGCGGTGTGTTCTTACCCCCACAGCCTCTGCCCTGAGAATGTGAGCCCGTACAGGGCAGGAAACACCTCTCACGTCTGTTTTCATTCTCCACGTAGAACATTACCTAGCTCATGGGAAGTGCTGAATAAAATAACAAGAATGTTCCCGACCAAGTCGGGTTTTCTCATGCAGGATTTCAGCTGGTGAGTTGGGTCCGTTCTGCCCCAGTGGATCCCAGAGTCACCCTGGCAGCCTCTGGTGGCCAGAACTTTGGGGGCTGCGTTTCCAGCTCCTCAATGCATTTACCCTGACCTACCTTTCTGGTTTTACTCCCAACAACTGCCCCCCACACACCCCGTTTTCAGCGACCTTAAGCACCTCTTTGTTTCCTAACTGTCCAGTCTCCATGACTGTTCTCATGAAATCAGCCCTGGGATTCTCTCCTGCCACACGGCCTCTGCTCCACACGTCTGTACCCAGGCCCAAGTCCGCCGTCCGCACGAGGACCCATGGCGCGCGCGGCCGGGTGTGAGCACGCCCTCGCCTGGCCCTGCAGGCCCTTTGTGAGAAGCACTGTGTGGGGGTTATTGAGCACTACGTGCCTCAGCACCCCACTCCCTTTCTTTCCTCTTTTTAGACAATGAGGAAACGGACTGCGTCTAATGAGTTCTTTCATGTTTCACAATATTTAACCATTATAATTTAAAACAGAGTAAGTACTCACTAAGCACAATGTTTTATATTAAGGACGTTTCAGTACATTACATCAAATGCCACTTTCTTAGAATGTTTTACCCTGTTTTATGGTAATAGGGTTTCATAACGATCTAGGGTCTACTGGAAGATACTGAGCTACTGTCTCAGTCATCAAAACATTACAGTATGGTCAATATAAGTGTGCTTTTTAGTGTATTTTCTGATACGTTATATGGTTGCTTTCTCAGAGAAATTAGTGAAGGCCACGCTACTTGACGACTGGGGTTAGATTTTTCTGGAAGTCCAATAAAACCTAACAGTGCATTTTGTTAAGTGTTCCAAGCCAGCAGATGGCAGCAGTTTCATACAATTTTGGAGGAAAGGTCACCACTGGTGATCAGATGTGAGCCGAAGCTGCCTTTTTCCAGAAAGCTTTAATGACATTCATACTGCAGTGAATTTTCCTAATGCAATCGTGTGACCATAAATTATAGACAAGCAGCAGTCACACTACATGGTTGGTTGTTATTTGTTCAGTTTCCATTATCTGGGAACAAAATTAAATGATTAAAACCTACTTATCTCCTAACTTTGCAATACTGACCATTAGTGTCTGCAAGAAATCATATTGTCTGTCAGAATAAGCAGTTGCACTTGCGCACAACAGTGTGTGCCAAGCTTGGCTCCAAACCCACCTTTTCTGATGAGGGAGTTAGGGGGCGATTCAGCTGTAGTATATAAAACTGGGGAATGATCTACATATATCCCAGGCATTCCAATGGATCTGCATAGTCTGGCTGTGTTCATTTGTCCTGTTAGTGATGTCTTAGTACTCCGATAATTTTGACTGAGTGTAAAATATATCACAATGGAGCAGTTAGTAAAATTTTCACCATATTTAGTAATAATGGTGATGGTATATTCTTAGAGAACTTGCCACGTGAGTCGTGAAATCACAAAACTAGAGAGCGGAGCTCTAGTCCTGCACAGCGGATGCTGTTTTCCCTAAACTCCGGGAAGCATGGGGCAGGTAGTCTGTCTAGTTCATCTCTCTTTCCCAACTGCCTAGACTGGTACCGCGTCAGCCCTCACTGTTGGCACTTACGAACCTTGCATTCTAGGCTCCATTCCCACCTTGATTATGGGCCTTCCATGGTAGATTTCATTTACTTCTTACTTGGTTCCCAGGTTAACTTGAGTTGAATTGGGAAGATTTTTTTTTTCCAGCAATTAGGAGCATTTTGTATTGAGAGGGGTTTCTTGTACCTCTGTTTGCTACATGACCACACAGAAAATCATACTATTTTTAACCTGTCTGTCTGATCAGAGAGCTATCCCAATTGTCCTAATTTTATGTTTCTTTGTCTACATAGAACATTTTCCCATGTGTTTACTGAGCATCTATTGGTTTATGTGCGTATCTACGTACATGTAGCTTTGTCACATTGAAATTACAGAAAAATCTATGGATGGTTATGCAGAATAAGTAAGTGGTGAACTGGAAGATGAACCTGCATACAGTTTTAAGACTACAACACAAAAGAACGTAAATGGGGGGAAGTGATGTAAACTGCAGGCCCAAAGATACAGAGGATAGAGTGAGAAGGTCCAACACGTGTCTGTTCTCCGTCAGTAGCCGCTAACAGAAATGGGGGAGAGGTGATATTTAAAAGAATAATGCTGAGAGTATTCCAGAATTCATAAAAAATATTAATTTTCAGATTTATTGAAGATCCTACCTAGCTTGATAAGTCTACCACTAGGACACCTGATAAAACTTCAAAAGACACCAAGCACAAAGTAAAGATCTTAAAAGACTGAAAGACAAGACAATTTTCCTTGAAAAGAAAAATACCCGACAGCTGACTTATCGAAGCAAACAGGGTAGTCATGGTGTTATAGCATCTTCAAAACACTGTGCTTAAATAACTGTCAACCCACAATTCTAAACCCAAAGAGAAAGGATTACAAAAGCAGGGTGAAATAAACATTCTCAGGGGCAAAAATGGAGAAAGTCTGATGCCATGACACTACAGGGATTTAAATGTCATCCTGCAGGAAAAAGAAAGCTGAGCCCAGGCAGCAGCAGAGACTGAACAAGGAATGGAAGCGAAGAAGGAGAGAAACTTGTGGGTAAATAAACCCAGGCGCAACCATGTGGCCGCACATTTTGTCTGTCACACTGACTAGAAACTGCTATTGCCACTGTGTCCTGTGTTCAGAATGCGGAATGTCCTCATGGAAAGAGAGCAGTCTGGACAGAGCTGTCTGCTCCCTACTGCAAAGGATGTCACCACTGAGACACTCGCCTGAGCAAACCAGCCCGACTGAAGCTGACCCGGTGATGGGTAATTAGTGAGATAAGAACAAAACTGAAATGCAACCAAAAAGCATGTGTGTCAGAAGAGCTAGCTTCTTTAAAGCTACCCAGGATCTCTGTTGGGGAGAAAAGGTATTTTACAATAGAGGAAAAGTCAGCTGCTACATTTATTTGTAGAACCCCCTTTGGTACAAGCTTCTAATTTTTATTCTGCCAAAAAGAGGCAGACACGCGAGATTTGGAACAACTGTTACACGTGTGACACTTTTCTTTGATGACTACATCATCTCGTGTTTAAAATTTCAACAGATCTGCGTCCATGTTTTAGATATGTATTATCTACATAATAACAGCTGTATTTTCTATCTGTGTGTGTGTAAGTGTGTGCACATGCCTGTGTGGTGTGTGGTTTCAATCGTACAAAGTGGTTTGGTTGTTATTCTATTGCATTGTTTATTGATAAATTTGGACTTATGTCCACATCCATGTGTTGTGCTCTGTGTTTGTCCTGCTTTGTGCTTCTTTTTATTCTCATCATTTACTTTTTTGAATTGATTATCTTATTCCTTTCTTAACCCTTCAGGCTTGAAAGTTACGCACTGTATTTGCTTTATTTGAGAGATGCGCTGTATAATTCCACCACATGTAAGATATTCTATGATTATCATCATTCACCCCCAAAAATAAAATAATCTCCTGAGTCACAGCCCATCGTTACCGTATTAGTATTATTATTTAATGCAGAAAATGTTTGTTTAGATTTACTATCTGCTTACTAATTTCCTTTTGCTTCATTTCTTCTTGCTTCTTGGGTCTTTTTACTGCCATCAGCTTCAATTACTTTTTTAAAGATTTCTTTTCATAGTCTTAGTATTTGTTGAACTCAAAACACTTTTTGTTAACTCTTGAGGATCCAGTTTCCACTTATTTCTACAGCTAAGTCTGCCCTCGATTGAATTGTCAGTTTTGTGTGTATTCCCTCCTTTATCTTTAGCTCTTATAAAGTTATGTTTTTGTCATTGGTACTATGAATTCCCCCAAAATGTGCATAATTTGGATTTTTAAATCTTCCTTGGTGTAAACTGTGTTCTCCGTGTGCTGACAGCTCCGACAGAGGCGCAGCCGCGATCCCCTGAACGTCACTCCTCCTGTCACTGCTTTATCCTCACGTAGGTTTTGCTCCGTCTTCTCTCTCCTGCATGTCACTTCCTCTCACATCTTTCCCATCACGTTACATATTTGTAACTTATCTTTACGTAGGTTGTTTATATCTAACCTTTGTCCTCAATTCTCCATTCCCTACTTTGTCTAATGTGTTCTCATTGTGTTTTTAATTCCAACAAGTTTATATTGAATATTGTTTAGTGTAGAAATGTAGTTCGTCATTTACAAAGTTGTATTCACTTTTTCTGATCTGCCTGCTAAGTTCTTATATTTTTGTCATTTACTCATTTTGCAGATTCCATCTCCTATGTCTGTAGACATTTTACACAATTACTTTATATTGTCTACCTGAATATCCATCTGAAGTACCTGAGGACTAGTTTGATGTTTGCATTTCTTCTTTAATCTTCGTGGCTCTCTCCCTGTCATCTTGACGACCTTTGATTTATTCTGTGCAACTAGAGAGATGAAAAGTAGGGCTGTTTTCCTCCAGAGTAGACTTACGCTTGTGTCCACTGGACGACAGGGGCGGTACCAACCCCAGAACAACTTCAGCCCCATTGGAAATTACTTTTTTAAATGATCATGTCTCTCTCTGTTTTTCTGGCATTTTCTTAGAAACTAAAGAGTTTGTTTAGCACAGAATGGAGGTTCTACAAGGCACAGTGGGAACTGGTGGTCAGGAGCCTTACCGACATGGGAGAGAAGCACAGGAGCATGTGTGGGAATCCTTGCTTTGCGGGTCTCACTGAGATTGACCAGGACAGGAAGGGAAGGAGGGTGAGTTCTCAGGTTTCAGCCCAGTGTGGGGCTCTGAGGCTTGTCATTTATGTGTCTGATGATCAACCTTTAATCTTTACTCAGGTCTGAATCATAAAATGCAGAAGAAAAGTAACATTCTGACTAGGTCTTCCCAAATAGTCGAGACACAGCATTGGTCAACAAGGAGGAGGTGACATAAGAATCAGTAGAATTTTGATTGAATTACGGGCTTTGGTCTTCCCTCAGCAGGTGCTGGCACGTGACCTACGGCACAGAGAGAAAACGGTCACATTTGGAGGAGGCCCTGGAGTAACTAGACAAGAATGCTCGTCATAGAAAGAGACCCGCCCCAGGCTCTGCTCAGTGGCCCCAAGAGCTAAGAAGACTTACATCCATACACCTGAAACACACTCAAAACTGTGGCATACTGCTTGCGGAGTTCTGAGTAGGTTGTAGGCCTCACAAGTGCCGGATTTCTGAAGAGATCGCTATCCAATATTTGGGGGATGTGTTTTTCTTCTAATGTTAACACAACAATTGTAATATATAACGAAGTGTTTATTTGTCAGGTTTGTTCTAAGTGCTTTATTTGTATTTCTATATTAAAAGTTTACAAGAATCCTACAAAGTAGTTACCACTACATCCTTATATTGCAGGTAGAGGGACATGACCAATATAGAATTTACGTTTAAGGCAGTAAGTGGTAAAGATGAGATTAGAAGGTGGTTGGGGCTAGAGACTATAAATTGAGTCCTCGGCCAGCTACCTCGGAGGGTGCACATTTCTGGAATAAGAAGTCCATGCCTGTATCAGGAGCTGAGATGTACTCCCTAATGAAGGTGTCTGCAGCCGAAGGCTTCAAGGACACACTTAATGGACATGCAATGCCCTGCAGCTTCCCAGATGCTGAGCCGAGCGCCCTCTCCTGAGCAGCTGGGACGTGAATATGGGGACCCTCGATGTCTGGTTGAGCCAGTGCCACCTGCAACTACCAGCAGGCCTTGTGTTTGCTTGGACCTGCAGAGGGTCCACCCTGGCCTGATGTCCTCTGGCCCCTCCAGTCACAAGTTTTCACAAGATTAGGCTGAGCCAGGGTCACAGGATTAAGAAGGCTTAAACCTGAAGGATACCAGAATGCTGGTGGCAAGGACTCCACAGACTTTGTCTGGCGGGTCTGGCAGGTTGGCTTGGGAGGATGTCAGAACATGGCCCTGACCTCAGCCTTGGGATTGACATTCTGAATAAACGCTCCAAGTGAATCTGATGCATGTGACTTGCGAGGCCACATGCTTTGTCAGACAGTACCTGGAGCATGGTCACTTGTCCCCACGGGCATCAGCATTATCCAGGGCTCATTCATTCAGTCACTGCACTCCACCCGTACCTGGCTCCTGGTCTGTTGAGCCCGGAAGCCGTGTTCAGAAGTTCCCCAGCTGTTTCTTACGTGGAACTTGAGTTTGAGAACTGATACCCTAAAGAGAGAAATTGGTGGTTAACATCGGAAATAAGCTATGCTATAGTAGAAACTATTAGAAAAAAAGAAATGAGCAAATAGAGCTCCTATATTTTAAAAAGTCACCATGGAATAGGGAAGGGAAGCAGAATTGAAGAACGGAATCCATAAAGGAGGCCTCGGAACTGAACTGCCGTGACTTCTGTGGGTGTGGGGGCTGCGAACTCTACACAACGGACAGGTAGAATCAAGGTGAGGTGTCGTAATCATCATGAACTGTAGGGAAGTGTAGGGAAAGAATGCGGTGACTTCCTGAGACTAAAGACATGGGGATTTTTCTGCTGGCTACCTTTGCATGACCCCGCTTTCTCTATATATATTTATTGAGTCACATTGCCATTCCAGGACCAGAATGGGGCAAGAGAAAACAGCATCCCACAGGCATAGCTCACAGTGCCAGTTGCATCTTCTCCATAGTTTTGTAATTATAGGTGGTAATGCAGGTGAACATACTGGTTGCTTTTATAAAGAACCATATTCTACAAACATGCATCTATGTTCACAGAGAGATAGCTTAGCTCATTGACACCCAAGTGAAGAGAGCTTGGTCCTGGGCCCGGAACTGGTCCACAGCAGCTCTGGGAACCGGCTGAACACACCTCTGGCAGTGGGCATGCCATGGAGAGGTATCCACCCATATCTGAAAGGCAGAAGAGAAACAGCACGTTACATTCAATTATTCCATTTTTCCAAACTTTGCCAGCTTGATAATTTGGGGAAGGAAGTGACAGAAGTTAGCAATCCTTCCAGTGCACCACTGCATAGGAGACTAAGTTTTTGTTTTATTTTTGTTTTGAATGATTGTCTGCTTCTTTTTAGTATTTTATGCTGCTTAGTGTAATGGTGCTTAGAGCTATTAAGACAGTCATTTGTGTCTAGATGTGAGGGAACATGGCATCATTTTACAGATGAGAGAGAAATCCGTGATAGAAAAAAGGGAGACTCGCCTAAGGTTACGTTCGGAACCACAGCTAGGCCTGGAGGAGAGATATCCGCACCCATCAGAGAAGCGAGGGCCGTATTAGGGAAAATGGAATAACACACATTAGCATTTCTTGAATTGACTCAAGAATGTATTCAAATTCTTATGCTGAGTCAAATCTGTAGCTTGGGGAAACAAATGGGCGATTTGCAGATTCCATGTTATGAAAGTAATGAGTTTGAATCACATTTTCCTCATGGAATGATTCTTCTCCATGTCAAGTTGGTTACCCATTTTTGTGCTTTAGTCTAATCATTGCAAAATGTTCTTCGTTTAGGAAATAATTTAAAGTTCTTATGAGAAAAAAAGATGGCACAATGTCTAATGCTTTAGAAATGTTTAGTTTTCCTTCAAAATGTAGCAAAAGTCTACAGTGCTGAAAATTGGGAAATAGAGTCCAGGTTAAAAGTTTTGGTTTTTATCTGGATCACTGTTTAGTGACCAGCGAAGTGAGGAGGAGATTACGGGTAGGACCAGCACATTCAAATTACCGCAACCCTGAAACCCACGTTTAACTTGCCACCAAAACATTGAGTTTACGGGATGTGTACTCGGGGTGTTGCAAGCACCAGAACCCACTTGTATTTAGACAACAACAATGAAATTCCTGTTTCCCCATATGTTGTTACCCCATATATTAATAAGCTTAATCAAGAAGCTTAAAATCTTTTCTAAACAATTTTGGTGAAATTAAAAATGTGTCCCACATCTTTATATTTTCCAATCACGATCCAAAGCTGATGAAAGGAACCCAAACCGCCTATTTACCTGAGTGTTTAGGAACATTAATTCAAGTGTCCCCAAGATTTCAAAGGCTTTGTGGGATGTGTTTGTTACAACAAACAGACAGAATATAAATACAGATAGAAAAGACTCTTTTCCCGTTTCAGTCTAAGATGATGTCTACTCTCCTACATGAAATAGTGCCCTCATGGCCCAAACACATGGAAGACTCACGTGATCATCCTCTTGAAATCTCAAAATCTGAAGAAATAAGTGCTTGGGTTCATTAGGAAGCGTTTCAAGATGGCCGAGTCCAAAGATGCCATGTGGGACGTTGTTTTCACTTCTCTGTGCCAAGGTCCAACCTCCTTACAACAGGAATCGTTTTCTCACAGTTTACGTTCGGCCCATCAGGAAATCGTGTGGCCCTACCTTCATAGACGATCCAGGATGGCAGCCCTTCTGACCGTTTCCACGGCTCCGGCAGACACAGCTGCAGTGGTCTCTGCTGGGCGACTTACGGCAAACGTCTTGACACTTGTCCCTCCCTCACCCTTGCTGTTCACCCTCTCTTCTCCAAAGAGCAGCCAGAGAGATTCCCGTCCATCGTGCGCCACACCACGGCTCTCCTCTCCTCTCCTCTGTTGGAGGACGATCTCTTTATGGCCCCGGGTGCAGAGGAACCTGGCCCGTGACCTCTCGAACCTCCTTTCCTGCCTGTCACTCCGTCCTCTCCAGGCAACATGCACACTTTGCCACATTCGTTCACATCTTAGCTCCCCCCCAAAGGACTCCCTCCTTTTTGACCTGAAACACTCGTCCTTCAGATGTTTGTTTGGTCAAGTCCTCTTAAGGGTTTGAGCAGATATCAGGCACTGGGCCAGACATCATGCTCAGATGTCATCTTCCTTACGCCACCGCTGAACAGGGACAAATGTTGCCAGGAGAATTGAAATGATGCTTTTTCAAAATTAAGTGTAGATTTTCAGTGGCAATGTGAAAATTACCAAGCAGGAATCAAAGTCAGGTGTAGACATTGGCAGATTAAACAAAATCAGCTATAAATCTACACTGATTGAAAGCCTGTGCGAAGCTCTCCAAAATCACCCCCTTTATTGGATCCTTTATCACTAGGTGGGTGGCAGCACCTGAGGGCAGCATCAGATGCAGGGACCTCACAGGGTGCTCTGGAGGCTGAGACATGCATCCCTGGTACATCTTCTCATTCTCTCCAGCCAAGTTTGTGAGTCAGTGTTAAGTTGGTACAGAAACATGCCCTCCCTGCCTAGTTCCTCATTATTATTATTTCCAGTAAATCTGCTCTATGGAAGCTGCGACTAATCACCTCGTCCAAGCAGTCCGGGAGCAGATGTGAACGCTTCCCTTCTTTTCTCTTCATTTACTTGTTAAGTGATGCTCAGCCTGTTGCTTTTGAAGACATGTCACTAAACAAAGCCAGAATTAATGTACTTGGAGGTGGGTAAAACCCTTACATCTCTCACACATTGATGTCAAGTCCAGAAACTTGCTGGCAACACTCCCACAAAATTGAAAAAAAAAACAAAAAACATTTATCTCAGTAAATGTGTCTGAAGGGTACTGTATAGATTCAGGGTGTCATGGGGATACTTAGGTCGATTTTTCCTTAAATATTTTCAAATGTGTCTGTGCCCAGGACAAGATTTTGTGTCTGACAGCACATTTGAAGATGTAAAAATCCTGTTTACAGATGATATTTTCTGCTAATAAAACAAGTATAAGCTTATTCCAGAAGACTTAGAAAAATGAGAAAAACATGAAGAAGAAAACTACGGGGCCAAAAATTTCACTACTAATTAGTAGCAGTTGTTAACACTTTTATTTTCTTCCAAACTTTTTTTTTTCTGTGCAAACATATACACATTTTAATGATATTGTGATTGTGAGATACAATTGAGAAGCATATGTTTTTCATTTCACGTATCATGGCTATTTTGTTTTGTTACTAGGAAGCATTTTTAATGATTGTTTAATATCTCAGTATAAATTTTATTTTGTTAGATAAATGATGGTGTGATAATTCAACGTTAAAAGTTCTTATCAGTTAGAGATTATCAGTATATTGAAGAAATGTTTAGGAATAAAATGACATGATGGATTTGCTGGGAAAAAACCACAATAAACAAGTGAGAAGATAAATGAACAAGTTTGCCAAAATGTTTATAATTGTTGAAACTAGAGAATTAATCCATAGTCTTTGCAGATCTATGTTTTTAAGAGTATGTGAAAGTGAAACCCTAATTTTATTCATAAATATATTCAATTATACTTATGCTTTTAAACATAATTTTTCCTGTGCCTCTATCTTACTAACACACTCAGCCCTTATATATTCTGAAGTTAATCTCTGACTCTAATCGGTCCCGTTGAACGGCCTACGTCTGCATCAATACCTCGCTCTTTTCGTGGTTGGAGGTTTTAATTAAGGTTAATCTGAGGGAAATGAGCCCACGTGCTGTGTGACGCAGTCTCCACGCAGCAGCTTCGGGCCTTGTCTCTCGGCTTCCGTGTCCTCTCTTGTCTCCTGCAGGCCGAGCTGGTGTGTCCAGCATGACTGACCAAGCGTGGGTAAGACATTCTCCTGCGGAGTGCCGTAAGTCACCTCCTGTCACCCGTTTTCTTCTGAGCCTTCAGGACGCTCTAGCCTTTTCTTTTCGGGGCCGTCCGCCTGGTTGAATATCACTTGTTTTCAGTTTGCTTGTGATTGAACAATGAGCGCTCACCTCTTACCAGCTCTTGCCGAGTGGCAAGCTGTGTGGCGGGTGCTTTGTCTAACCCTCCAAATGCTACGGCACTCGGCCACCTCTTCTCCTACCTGTCACTGGCAGCCTGTTGACCTGAGATGCGCCCCAATTAAACCCAAACCCCATGTGTCTTCTACGGCACCTCTTCTGGGCCGAGAAGAGAGTCTGACTCACTGTTTGTCACTTTGGAGTTATGCATTGATCGTGACATTGAATCCCCAAGGTCAGTACCACTGCCACTCTCTGTGCTGCAGAGAGAGTTCAGGGAGCCCCGATCTCTGATACACAGTCAGAGATCATCCTTCTGGAGACTTTGGCAGTGAACTGGAGGAGTGAGGGGTGATAGTGAAACGAAGCAAGTTAATAAATGAGCACCGTAACTTCCGATATTGGTAGATACCGTGAGGAGTATAGACTGCAGTGACAGGAAGTGCTGGGCATGTTACGTTACACTGCGTGGTCTGTACCTGCTCTTCTGAGGACAACAGGTGGAGCGGAAGCAGGAAGCAGAACGTGGAAGCAGGAAGGGGGACCGGCCCATGCAGAGCCCTAGGGCAGAGGAAAAGTGACGCGGGCAGTAGCAGGCATGAGCTCGGTGCATTTGGGGAAAAGGGAAGCCAGGCTGGCTAAGTCGGTGAGAAAGCAAGTGGTGGCCCAGGACGAAATCAGAAAGGTGGGAAGGGGCGGCAGCGCAGGGACTTAAAGCTTTGAAATCGCTCAGGGTTTACTCTAAGGCTGGTGGAAACTGCTTCGGTCTCTGGGAATTTCTTAGTGGACAAATGACAGGATTTTGCCATAAGGGGTGTCTGGTGGCTGAGTGCAGACAGGATTGCACAGGATGTGACTGAGGCAGACGCCAGAAGAGTTTGTACTTATAGAGATGGGAGCTTGACCCAGGTGGGGGAAAGAGGAGACCGTGTTACCTCAATGGCTTTGATATGTTTCAGGGGGCAAAGGTTGATGGAAATTGCAGTGGATTACTGGGGTGGGTGGGGTGGGGGAAGGAGATGAGTCCTGGTTTGTCCACGAGGAAAAGGTGACAGGTTCTGAGAGCTCTGTAACGCCCACTGAGGGCCATGTAGCGTATCCAGCTACCCTTCACTCTGCATCTCAGAGGGCACACATCCCAGACAAAGGGTGCCCCTGTGACCTGTTCTTCCCAAACACTGGCCCCTATATTTCTGACTAGTACATGGGCACCAAACTGAGCTTTCTGTGTCAGGTGGTGTTTGTCCAAGCAGAAACTCACTCCCCGAGCTCACTGTACTTGGAGATTAAACACAACTGAATAACATGAGATAAATACACACATTAAGCCACAGGAAAAGTCACCTAACTTGTTAGAGAAAGAAATTTAATTAAAAACCAATACTTCCTAGAAAGAAGAACATACCTGTGAAGAATGTTACACCACGTGGTTTTGGAGAGAAAGTTAATGAAAACATTATATATATACATGAATTTCCAGGAACACTTGCAGGGCACTTGAAAACAGGTCCCACCATCATTTCTCCAATGACAGAAGCAGAACATAGGATTAATAAGGGCAATCTCTCTGCTTTTTGTCTATTCATTTCCTTCAGGAAGACACTTGGGGATTTAAGCGCGCCGTAGCAGTAATGTTCAAAAGTTAAATTATATACCACAACTGGAATAGGAAGCGTTTCCGATTAGCTCCGGCGGGGGCGGCCCGTGCCCGCCACGTTGGGGCATCTGCTGCTGCCGCTGAGGCCTGGTGCTCAGCCCACCAGTGCTGACCCCACAGTGAGCGCGGGAGGTGAGCGCTGGCTGCTGTCCCCATGCTTACGGGGAGGACGCGGAGGCTGACACAGGTCATTGTGGCTCTAAGCTCCCCGTCATTTCCTCAGCTCAGATATATTGGAACAACCCTCAGATCCCTTTTCTCCATATCATTTCTAATTACTTGATGGAGCAGAGGGACGTTTTAATGGGAAAATAATGATCAAGGAGGTTTTAAGGCATATTGGTTTTTACTACTTGATATCCATTTTATCAAGAAACTAAATCTCATGACCGATATTTTCCTTTCTATTGTCATAAAGTGTTGGGAGCATATGGAAAAAATGTCCTGGGTCCACAGGTGGCCAGCACCTCTAAAAAATGAAGGAAAAACAAAACCAGTTGAAAACATGTTTCTTCCCTTGGAAAAGGGATCCCCACATGAGGAAAGAGGACAGGTGTTTTCTGCAAAATCTCACCAGAAAGAACAGGACTCTTGGGAAAGAGGGCCTGGGCACAGCTGGCACAGCCTGAGGGACTCCGTGGTGAGTGTCCGGGTGATGCCACAGACACACGTGTGCAGTGACACTGGGCATCTCCTCCAGCAGTGCCAGGTATCACATTTGTACCCTCACCTGAGCACCGTGCTTCCTGCTTTCCCTGGGACTCCACATGGCGTCTGCTTCTGGTCGAGATCAAGTTTGTCCAATGGAAATTGTGATCCAGGTTAGCCCTCCTCCATTGATCATTTCCTTAATCCATGGAAAATGCCTTTGCTGCTTGTATGAGTTTCTTGTGGCTCCTGTAACGAATTACTATGAACTGGGTGGCTTAAAACAACAGAAATTTATTCTCTCTCAGTTCTGGAGGTCTGAAGTCTGAAACCAACGTGTCAGCAAGCGCACACGCCCTCTGAGGATGCTGGGCTTTGCCGTCTCCTGGTGGAAATCCTTGGCGTTCCTTGGCTTGTAGACCCATCTTCACTCCAGTCTCTGCCTTGATGGTCACACAGCCTTAACCTCTGTGTGTCTGTGTCCCACGTTTCTGATGGCATCAGGGCCCACCCTACTCTACTATGACCTCATCTTAACTTGATTACATCTGCAAAGCTTCTTTTTCCAAATAAGGCTCTAGGGGTTAGACATGGACATACCTTTTGGGGGGACAAGGTTGTCACCAACCAACTGCATCTTGGCCTGCAGTCAAAGCTTCACCACGTATCTTAACATAGTGCAAACTAGTAGTTTTTGAAGCCACTAAACTTCTATGAAGCCAGTCAACACTTCCACGAAATGGGAAGAGCTTACAATTTATCATCCAAACTTTTGAGAGTGAAAACAGGCGTGGCTGTGTCCAGGGCACAGGGGGCCTGGTGTTGGTCTCACTCTGTGACCGAGAGAACCAGGAAGGAGGTTTAGTGAAAACGTAGTGTTGTCTTGGCCACACCCATTAAAATGTGTGACATTTTTTAATGTATTCACCTATTCCATAAGCATTTATCTAATGCCTAGTGTATGTCAAGCACTCTTCTAAGGTAGATCAACAATGGATGAGATGAAATGAACGTTATGTCCAAGGCACGCTGAGTGCAAAAGCAAGTTGCAAAGTATAATATATCGTATTACTCCTAATTTTAGTAATTATCTCAGGTATGTATATACATAGAAATATGGAAGAATTAATTATTAAATTGTTCACAGTGTTTGTAACATTTCACACAAGCTTCAGAGCACACTTTTGAGCCAGTGGTGATAATCCACCCTCTTTGACAGACAGCGAACTAAAGTTCAGAAAATTCAACTCAACCCTGGGCCACTGGAGGGTCAAGGGTCAAGGTCAGGACATCTCAGTAAAAAAAAAAAAGCCAAAAGATAAGAAAAAAACATTTTAATGTTTTATTATAGAGAGTAGAGTCCTGCATACTCGTTATTTACTTTATGTAAACATAGATTTTTTATAAGGAAATTTTAATTTCAAACATTTCATCAAGTTAGTTTTCTGCATGCATAAATACTAGTCATAACTTACAGGTTTTCCCTTAAAGAAGTTGGGTTGTTCCCTGGGAGAACGTAAGGACGTTTATGGACCAGGAGTAAGACCCCTGGGCCCCGTGAATAGGAAGTGAAGGAGGAAACAGGAAGTTATAAACGTGTGGGTGCCCACCTTTCCTGGGCCCATAACCAGCCCTAAGATTTCAGGTGGAGGAAACTGGCATTTCAAGGAGGTGTTTTGTTACTCACTTAAAGCCACATGAAATGAAACTATTTAGTGTGGGGGGACTTTAAGATACATATTTTCTAGTAATAGGATTTTGATAAATACTCAGGCAATTTATTTCACTTTTCTAAGACTTAACTGTCTTGCTTCTGTATTATAGGACGCAGCATAGCTGTCTCCCAGGACCGCTAAGAAGCCAAACCACATGACACGTGCAAGGCAGCCAGCATGAGGCCTTTCCCCAGGCTGACTCACAGGACACAAAATCGCCATCACGTTCACCACCACCCTTTAACAAATACAATCCCTTTCTGTGGCCTTTAGTGCCCAGACCCTGCTTAACTCTTCACTCCACGTCCTGTGACTCATCATGGCACTCCAGCCCCCCTGGGATCCTTTGCATCCAGTGAACATTGCGCGCTTTGTCACATCTCAGGAACTTCTGGGAGCACTTCCTCCAAGTCTCCTCTTAGCTGCCTGTTTCAGGTCATCCCGAGCTCAGCTCAGATGTCTGCTCCACAGCCACTCTGCCCAACGTTTCCCTCTCCCCTGTAGTGTTAGCACCTCACTTCTCACTCCCCAGATCTTTACTACTTGTTTAAATATGTTCAAGTATAAGCTCTCTAGAGCATTTCTTCGTCACTCTGTCCCAACAGCTGGGCTTCGTGCATTCTGTTAGGCGTACTACTCACAGGACCTAATTCCTCCCAATAACATATCTTAGCCAACCAGATGTCTTGAGATACACAAGTTCTCCCTTCTGTTTATTCCACTTTACTAAACAGAGGAGTATCGCTCTCTAAACATTCATTCATTGACCGATGTCAGTTCTTCTCTTTTTGTTCAGTGTGATGAAAATTATAGGGCAAGAGAAAATAGTCCTTCCTTTATTAATCATTTATTGAGAAAATATGATATTTAAGATTAAATTTATGATAGTTGACACAGCAAATGTTGATTATATAGAGTATAGTCTTTAAGAGTTGAGGGATTTTTGTAGGCTAACATATAAACCTGCTAGTAAATTGTCTTAAAAATAATTTTAGAAAAACATAATGATAAATGAAACGCTTAAAATATCATCAAAAGTCGCCTAAGACAATAAAAACATTTACAAGAGAGTATTATATGCATGTTCCATGCCTCTTCTTTTAAAGATGAACTAATCCACATGGTTGCAAATATCATGTAAGTCACTTGTCTGTGCCACTGATTAAAGGGGATTATTTATGAAGCAGCTGTTTAGGGCGGTAATTGAAAAGCTGATGGGACTCATCACTTTGTTCCCCAGGTAATAGCACTGTCTTAGAGCTTAGGGGATACCGAGACAGGATTGCTCACTTTCTTTGGGTATTAATGGGGTCTTGGCTATCTGTTCAAGTATTTCTTCTGAAACTTTGTGTGAAAGAGGAGTACAGACAGGGAGATAAAGTTTAAAGAATGTCTCCATGAATGCCCAATTATTGTGTCTGATGAAATAGATGGATAATCTCAGGCACATTACTCTTACTTAAACAAGAGGCCATTACAGTTTTCTTTAGAACATGATACTGTGTAGTCATATTCATTTGTCATGGAAACACCCAAATAAACATGAATTTAAATGACTTTTTGTTTACTTTCAGAAGGAGTGATGTGCTCGCCTTCTGCCTTCCATGTTTATTTATTGCACATGTCACACTCTTTGTAATTAGAAAATGCACTGGACTTAGTGCTCAAGCTTGGCTGCGGTAATTTATTTGGGAGACAACTTGGAATTCCATCTTTTTGGTGCATGTGCAATGCTTTTTCAGGGTGCTAGATTTTGACTGCCCCAATCTTTATGCCACATTTGAAGTACTTTTTGCCTATTATCTAGTATTTAGCAGTAATTTGGGGGGAAAAAAAAAAACAGAATTGCCCGCTGCCTATTAGGAGCCAGACATTTCCAGGCATTTTCCATACTCTGCCTAATTTGAGTTTCAAAACATGTCAGTTAGTTAGTTGTTATTTTTACCACTTTACCCACGAAATACTTGCCGGTGGCTCTGGGATGAGCCCTCTCCAGTCTGCGTGAAACAGCAGCACCTCCTCATCCCAACAACAACCTATAGAGAGTTGTAGCAGAAATAAGGAAAAATGATGGGCATGAAGATGGACAGATGACATTTGAAAAACACATCCTATGAGAAACAAATTTCAGTTCTTTTTCAAGTTGTTTTTTAAGCATATTGGGGTAACATTGGCTAATAATATTGCATAAGTTTCAGGCATACAACTTTATAATTCACCTGTGTCCCCACTGAGCGCTCACCATCCGAAGCCTAGCCTGCTCCTGTCACCATCTATGTGACCCTCTTTGCCCTCTTCGTCTTCCCCACCTGCTTTAGTCGAGTAGTCAAGAAATGATGGTCTAAGCGTTTCTCCACAGAAAGTGAAACATGGTGAGGTCGCTGTCCCAGTGATGGAGGCGCTAAACAAACTGAATGATGGCATCGCCAATGGGGGACAAGATAACAAGGAAGTTAAGGTCTTGGAGCGGAAACAGTGGGGCCGTGAACTGAGGATCGGATCAACTCAGTTCTATGCTACCAAAGTCCAAACGAAGGAGCCAATGCATACTTTCACCCATCTTTGAAGTCCACAAAAATAAGTTTCCACAAAAGTGTTTTGTAAATCCCCACTTTGGGGGAAATTATTCAATCCTCCTCCCAATAAAAAGTGTGTTATTGGAGCATCAGAGCAGGCCTGCCAGCACTTGTTCCATTTCATGTTCCATTTCATGCACTTGCCCAGACACAGCAGTCTTCCAAACTGTTTCACACTTTCCAATGCTAAGATTTTACCCACATAGATTCATTTCCACATCTTTGATTCTTGTAATAGCACAGTTAGCACTTATGAGCATATATTGTCAGGCTGACAAGGTGTCTGTGCCATTATGCGTTACTGAGTATTATAATAGCTTCCTCACGCCTTTCTGCCTTTCCAAGAGAAACCCACTCATGTGCACCCAGCACTGATCTGAATATGAAATTCCCTATTGAAGTGTTATTGATGTCTCAGTTTCTATATGCTAAATACTTTACATGTCTCAGTACTTTGGGGGGTTTCAAGCATCTTTCCCAGGCATTGTGTAATTTCACTGTCACAAACACTGTGTGTGTGTGTGTGTGTGTGTGTGTGTGTGTGTGTGATAAGTATCACTGTATATACAATATCAGCTCCTTTGCCCAGGGCATCCTCTTGGCTTTGGTTCATGAAATCGTCTCACTGAGTCTGAACAATCATTACTTGATACAGAGACTAAAAATTGTCTCCACCACTGGCTACCTACCTGCCTAACCAATGTCACATCCAGCCAGAAAGTATTATTGTGAGTTTGGGGCCGTTCTTTCCAGTTCTTCAAATGAGCAAGCAAGTGGTGCATTGACTGCCCCTTCCTTGACCTACCAGCCCTAGAGCCTTATCCCAGAGGGCTTTGTTTTCTGCCCTGCACATGCACCTTGGTCTTGCTCACCCCCACCATGTACACCTCCCATGACACCTGCCTGGGGTGCTTTCCTGCCTTCTCTCTGTCGTCTTAAACTCTGTCTCTCAAAATCTAGGTCAAATCGCACTTCCTTTGTGGAGCCTTCCAGAGCCTCCATTTGAACTGCCGAAGCAAACAAAGGCAGAAAAATCAGTGTGGCAGTGAGTTCAAAGACAGACGTTGAGGTATTTTGTTCTTTCACTCATGTGTTTGTATCTTGTTTCGTAGAATTGGTTCTAAGATGGATGCCCTCGAATGTTCATAATAACTATAGTATATAATACGTAACAAAGGCACAGAGAAGGTGTTCAATAAATCTTTGTTGGTTTTATATGACATAGAAATGAGATTTTTCTCACTGGATATACCATTTTCTGATAAAATGCTACCATGCTTTGATTTAAAAAATGTGTTTCTTCTAAAACTTTCTGAGGATAGATGATACCTCTTTGCAATTATCTAGCATACAAAAAATACTATTTCCTTTCAAAAGTGTAATAATTTAAAGTGTAGGTGCAAGTTAACCTTTGTACCCCAAATGCCACTATTAGAAAGTGAGTCATGGGTAGCCTTGCACACGGTTATTGTGGGTTGGAAGTTTCTAGTAGATTTCTCAGAAAAATGAGAAATAAGACAAAATGAAGGTGCATGGGGCCAAAATGCTATTTTTGTTGCAGACAGTCTACTCAGGAGGGAGAAGCTCAGCCTGACAGCCAGAGGAGGTCCTGGGAGCCCTGGGGTCAGAATCCCCCAGTGGCCACAGGGCACCCCCGTGCAGTTCTTTCCAGTGTAAGCAACCCAGTGAGTAACTGTGTTTTGTAAACTACACAGATATTATATTCATTGTGTCAGTGAGAAAAAGAAAAAAGAGCCTAAGGAACAGGAAATCTGTTTCGGCTACTCTCATATCATTTCTTTCTGTTACCATCACCTCACACAGGAAATTCTTTCTAAGAGTTTTGAGCTGCTGACATTTGGTGCCCACGCTGCCAGTGGGCAATCAAAACTCCCACAGGGACCATAGGCCTTGGCAGGACTTTGAGGGAGCCCAGGCAGCCATCAGTGCTGCTAGGACACCAGCACTCATGCTCAGTGACATCTAATGACACACTTGGCCGGCTTCCTCCTGCTGACAGAGCAGCTACTGCCACGCTCTTTCCACGCCAACATCAGACGGTTCTTCCTCAGGAAGGTAATTCCCTGGAAGCCATGTGCACTGGCGATGTTCTTCCTGAGATAGAATCAGTTTCACTCCTCTGTTAAAAGGCTCTTCACAAATGTGTGTCCTGCTGTGCCATCCACACTGCGGGTTTCTTCTAATGATGGCGGAAACTGGTTGTGCAGGTTCTGCCAGCTTTCTCTACTTCTCCACCTGGGTAACTGCACCCAGGTGGCTGGAGTAGAACCAACTCTAGAAAGATTGTCCACGAGGGGAGCAGTGGAGGGAGGCCCGGATACTGTTATATCCACGTGCATTTCCTGGGGTCCAGTAAGTGACGCGCAAGGCATGAGGGACGTGTTGTGTCTGAGTGAGCTCTCAGGTGCTCTGAAAAACCAACCTGGGAACCAAGCAAAGGCTAGGCTTCCTAGGGCCCTCCTTTGCGTTCTTTGTAGATAACTCCCTCCATTCTGCAGGTTCTCCAGGCTGCCGCCTATCCTTCCAGAAGAGCTCATGACATTGAAAATATTCATTCATTGCTTGTGCAGTTACAATGGGCCTGTTCAAATGCCTCATGTTGGATATAAAGAGAGTTTGCACTGAGGGCAGAATAGCAGAAAGCCTGAGAGGGTGTCTCTGACAAGTGAGTGGAACATTCTCAAGTTTGAAAAAAAAAAGAAGGAAACAACACAGTATCCTATCACAGGTACGGACAATATATGTGTTGTATAAGTGAAGGGGAAACTGTGCTGTAAATGCCAGTGTCACTTACCTACCCTTTCATACTGCGTGTTCATCATAGAAACCTGGAGGAGAAAATAAACGGCTTGCTGTGGGATTTCTAAATATACATTTGGCCCTAATGGTCTCTGGAGATAGTGTAACAATAGAAAGCGTGGGTTTAAAATAGAACAGCATTGCTCTAGCTACTGTTTATACGATTATTATTATTACTGTTGTTCACTCTTGTTACAGCTTCCAGCATTATGCATACTTGATACTCTAATGTGTCCACATAGCGATTGGTGACAGTCTTCTGTGGAAATCACCAGCTGGGGCTCTGAGTGAAGGCAGATGAATTTCAAATTCCAGCTCAGTCACTTACAAGCTGTGAATGGGACACATGACTGTGCTCAGCCTTACTTTCCTGTGACGACAATAAAGTTGTCAATAAGTGTGTAATACAAGGAGTGACTTAGATAATAATAAACTTTAACAGCACACGTGTGGAGCCAAGGACACTCTCCAAACACTGTCACCTGTACGGGTTAGGGTGAAGTCGTCCATATGTGGCAGACACGCCTACATGCTGTGCCAGCTGTTACCACTCTGTGTTATAAGCCACCGCTTAGCTCCTCTTTCATCTCATCTCCATGAAACCGCACTTTTTTTCTTTCCATACACATTTTTAAGGTAAATGAAGACAACGGTCTATGAAAGGAAATACAGACATAGCCCCTGCTGTCGCCTCTTCTTAGATGCAAGAGAAGAAAGTGCCCCCTTCCTCCTGAAGGTGCAGGTGGATGCGCTCAGTGTGGGATGTGTGCCCTGAGCGAGGAGCTTCACCCAGAAGGGAAGGCTCTGCACAGACCGGTCCCAGCGGGTCGTCTTCTCTCAGGCCTTCCACTGGGCATGAGCCCCGCGGGGCCCTCCCTCCACTTCTGCAGGGGACGTGCAGATGTGAGACAAGGTGTGATGGCCAACCCTTGATGTGACCCCAGTGCCCGGATGGGAGTGGGGGGGGCTTTCTTATAAGTGTTTCATCTGTTTGCTTTTAGCATTTTGTGTCTTTCCTTCTTTTAAAGTATCTCCAAGACCAGCCAATTTCTCAGTCTTGTGTGTCTACTGCGTCTTGGAGCTTTCTTCCAGCTTCTGACATCGCTAATGTGGAACCCAGGGTTTTAGATCAGTTTCCCTATTTCATCGAGATATGTGCTTTCTTGGTGTAAATAAGAATTAAGAGTCATCTCACTGTTTCCTGTGCCCCCCCCCCCACTCCCTCTCATCGCTTGCCTCCATGTTTCTCCTGATTTGTGGAATTATCCTACGTGGGTAGGTACCGTGCTGGGAGTCCTCATGGATAAATGAACATTCACACACCGTAGACACACCACTCGGCTGCCCTAACAATACCACACACCTGTTTCTCACAGCTCTGGAGGCTGGAGGCCCAAGGTCAGGGGGTCAGGGTGAGAACATTCTTTCTGCTACTTCTCACTGTGACCTCACATGGTGCACTGACTTTGGTTACCATGTTTTCTGTTTCACTAACATCCCCTCCCACCTAGGACGTCCTTTCTCCATTATGGCCCCACAGCGGCATCAGACAGATCAGATTTGAATTCCAGCTCAAATGGGACGATAATAGTTCTTACTTCAAAAGCTCATTGATGAGATTAACATGCGTAAGGAATTTAGGTCATTGCCTGGCACATGACAGGACCTCAGTAGGTAGCACTGCTGTGACCACCACCATCGCATATTCTATTCCTTGCAGGAAATCTACAGTGGAGAGGTTTTCCCCCAGACTCCATGGAAGACCAGCTGCTTTTCTCTCACGGCCACCCTGCCCTCCACCCTCACCCCTCCCCAGCAATGCAGGTGACCTGGGTGCTGAGTGTCCTGGGCTTGTGTGCCGACCAGTCAAATGGGAGACAGGCCCCTGTCCTGCCCCGTGGGGAAGGACAAGAGGGGACATGAGGACAAGCCAGCCCCAGCCACCTCCATGCCACACTCAGCAGAGACCTGCTGGTCACGGTGAACAGAGGGATGTGCTGCAAACAGACTGAAACTGAAAATTCCCAGAGTGGACAAGACCCAGGACACACTTCGGTCCCTCACGTGGAATGAGAAAACTAGCGTCTGTCTGTCAGGGAAGGTGCTTTGTGGCATCCGGTCTCTCTCCACCTTTCACAGTAACTTTCTCTCCATATGTGTCCCAGCAGATCTTGTATGTGCTAAATACCATGATGACAGAAAAATCAGCAGAGGCTGTACTTACAATGAGTATCTTCTTCAAAGTAAAACTAGCACACACGTCATACTGGCAATTGGAAAGTGTGTCCTTCCGACATCATGGATGGTGAATCTCAGAAATCCCATGCCCTGCTAATCTATGGTCACCTGCATCTGGCAGAACTTCATGGGGACTTGGGGCACAGGGACTTTATTCTAGCAGGTTAGCTCCACCTCACAGAAAATGATAGGTTCACAACAGTGCAGTTTTAATGGTTTTACTGAAATATGCACCTGTTTGGAAAGTCATTGTAAAGTCAAATAAGAATTCTAAGCAAAGGGTACACAGTACAAATTAAAAATCATCCCCGCTTTATTTCTAAACAGAACAGAAACTTTAAGTATGCTATTACTTCAGATTAAACTCATCAACTGACAAACGTCAGTGCATTGCATGATTAGAACAGTCAGCAAAGTAGAAAATTCTAAAGAATAAAATCAATACATGTCATGATAAATTGTTTTTTCATGATAAGAAGTGATCTAAGATATTTCTCTTTTCATAATGCATTTCATAAAAAATGTTCAATAACATTGCATCCATTTTTTCTAATCAATCACCACGACTGAGCGCTTCAGATTAATATTTCAAGCTGTCAAACATGTCTTCGTAGCAGTCATACTCAATTTGTCTTAGAGCATTACATCCAAGGCAGCCTCACAATAAATTATACTCGCACAATGCGCTGTTTAGGAAAGGTGGTAATTAAGAAGGGACAATTGCATGCACAAATACGCTCGTGAAAACAGCTTGATATTGACAAGTTCATCTACTTCTGTGCCCACACTCTGTCATACTTACATATTATGCCAATAATTTATTTTCTTGAGAAATAGACTAACCGAGACCCATTTTTCACTGTTAAAATAGGGCAGTGCCAGTGAAAATATTTTGGTGGTATAAGCAGAAGACACAGATCTTTACTTACAGACATAAAGAATAATTTGTAGTGCTTTTTGGTCGAAACTGAACTTCTGATGGCCATAATATGAGGACCTGCATATACAGTCATTTGTCTGACATAATTTTAATGATGAGAATAAGCGAGATACTGAGGAAGAAGGGTGTATTCTTAGATTACACAGCTCTCTGCTTTGGTTTAAACAAGGATTACTCAGATCTCAGTGAAATTCACTTTATGCAGTTCTTCCAATGAGCATGGGCCAATATCCAACGTCTAAATGAGTTCATTACAAGCAGCTGAGGAGAGGGCTGGACAAGTACAAAGGCCAGTGAGGTAGGAGTACACACAAAATGACAGTGCACTTTATTTCCCCACACTTTGCAGAGAACAAGCGATACCTTTCCTGCTGCTTATTAAAAAACTAAAATCCCTCATGAAAACTAAATTAACTTTTTAAATTGGAAAAATTGAAGACTGATGGTGAATCATAACTGAAGAATGACAATAAGATTTCTCTCCTGGGTTAATTTGATACTAGTTTCCTGCTGACCTATTCTTCCTACGGTGGAGGAAAGTTGTTAGCTTTCGTTGAACAAGACTTTGGTGTTCTATCACAACCCATAGCAAAACAATCACTTCGTTAAACTGTTGAAAAACAGAACCAGAGAAAGTGGGATGGGTGGAAAGCTGGGAGGCCACCTCCAGAAAAGGAAGTGAGTACACGTCCCTTAGAATACTAAATCAATGGCCTCCATGTGCTCCTAGAAACTACTGGTTAATAAAGTTTTTGTAGATTCTACCAAAAAAAAGTAGTTTTCCCTTTGGTATCAAATGTGTTGTTTCCATCAAATATTTTTATGTTGTGAACTAAAAAAAATAAAGACAAAACGTACAGTCACAATAGTCACATAGTTCAGTGGCCATTCAACGCAGGAGCGCGTTATCACGTGGTACAGGCAACAAGGCAAATGGCTTCTCTCACATAGTGAAGGCAAGAATCCAGCCTGTGCAGCTTTCGTGAACGCACCACCTGTAAAGAGAACAAGAGATCCAGCTCAAAATTCCCTGAGTTGAATTAATTACTCAGCCAAAAAAGAATTCTATGTAAGTGAAACTAATAGAGATAACTGTTTCTTTGCTTCAGAAAACAAATATCCAGCCTTTCTCTTGGAAAATTTCTCAGAAGTGAAAGTAGGAGAACACACTTTGCATCTCTGACACCTGAGAGAATGCCCCCAGTCAGTGGTGGTGGTGGCCCCAGTTATGCCCATTCTCAGGGAGGTTCCCAGGCAGGGCAGAGTTCAGTAAAGGAAGTCAAAGTTACAGCCTTTGAGAAAGAGTCTGACAGAGGTTTAGCGACACTCAAAGGCCACCTGACAAAAGGCTTAGACTGACAAAAATCTGTGTAAAACATTTCAATCATGACTAAGCTGATTCCTCAAAAAAAAAACCGTGAGACCTGCTGGCACCCACACATGTAGAGAATTTTCTCCATGTTTCTGGGTGTCCAGAGTAGCTAACAAAAGAGACACCAAGCTTCTTACATTGCTTTGGCACTCTAGCTCATTGAGGCCGTCATGTTTTTATGGATGAAATCATGAGCAGGTCTGTGGTGATTACAACAGGCCTCATGCATTATAATATTTAGTTGGTTGTCCCTTCATGGTCCACCTAATACTTAATGCATCAGACTCTCTGGGGAACAATCACTGCCTACAGCAATCATGCAATGTGAAAAATTTATTATTTTCAACTCAACTCAGAAGACAACCCACATCTCCGAGTCAGATTCATCAGCTTCTTTCTGGCACATGTAACACAAACACTAAGAAAATGGGACTCGAACTGTGTGACACCAATGACTGCACAGATTCTTGGGATCTTAGGACACAGTCTGGGGCCTCGTGTCCACTTTCACTGCTGGTTCCCTTGTGAGGATAGTTTCTGGAAAGCTCCCAAACAACCTACCGAATTCTACTCCAATACTACTTGGTTGTTTGAGGGCGTGATGTCACTTCCTCATTTCACCTCACAGTCTGCACACAGAACAGGCACAGTGCACGTGGCTCTGACCGGCCAGTTTGAACCAGTGATTTCTGGTACAATAGACTTCAGTTAAAACAATTGGAACTTTAGTCAAATGTAAACTAATGCTTTTAGAGAAGAAAGGTATTAATTATAAACACAATTTGGTCTTCTAAGGATCAGTGAGGCAGAGTGGAAACAAAATTAAGATCCAGAAAGTCAATTTTTGTCACTTGAAACATACCAAAAGCTTAAGGACAGGAAACGTGAAAAGAGCAAATAGAGGTCAAAGCGTATTAAACACAAGTTAATGAAACAGGAAAAAGGATGAAATTAAATTTTAAAATGCTTTAATCACATGCTGAAATAAGGCTTCTGTGGGGACATTGGGGACAAAGGGCTTTTGAGAAAATGTATGCTGAGATGGTGGCTCATTGTATGTATAATTTGTTAAAGAAATAAGTCCAAAAACGTTAAGTTGCAACAGACCACTATTTTACAGATGGAAAGTAGGGAAACTTATGTCAGAAAATGTGACAGGTTTATCAAATGCCAAGGTTGTTATGGATATACATGTATATGTGTATGTATGTGTGTAATACATATGGGTCTATAATACATCACCAAACCAGGAAGTGTCTCTCTCTTACAGCCCACTCAGTCCTTCCATTAATAGATTGTGGCAGGTATCTCCTTTCTGGGTTTAACTCAGTGTGCAACCGTTTAGGAGAATAACTTTGAAGATTTAATATTTGATGTTAACATAACATTTCCACTTGATAGCATAATTCCTGTGAATAACACAAAGAATTTTAAAAGTTATATTTCATTTGTTGATAATTTTTTTGTGCAAACAGTAACCAGAACCCAACAATTAATATCTCAGGTCGTCTAATGGCAGTGCCTGACCTCCGTCCCCCAGTGTACAACACTGTTTCTCATGAGCTGTCTTGGTCGGATGAGGGATCTCAGCGGTTTTCCCTCCACCTTCCAGCAGACACAAGGAGTGCAGGGCTTGGATTAATTCCGACATTCCTTCAGGACGAGGCCAAAGGCTGCGGGTGCTCCCAGAGTCCACGAGCCGGGGCAGGGCTCCTTTGCCCCCAGACGACCCCACTCCTGCAGGATTCCAGGTGATGCTGCAGTGCACGGGCTTCAGTGACATGTGGCCCTGTGTGCAACTGGCCTGGCAACTGTGGGTGGTTGTCTCTCCCAGGTCGGCTGCTTGGCGGCCCGCAGGCTCCTGTGGGAAAGACGGAAATCTTAATAGTGTGTGCTCACGTGGTGTCACAGGATCTCCTCCTGGGGACACGGCCTCTCTGTCAGGGCTTGGGACGAAAACTAGTTCCGGTCTGGAAGCTGGGGCTGTGAGTCTGCTGGGACCAGGCCGCCACCTCATGACTACTCGTCCTGAGTCTGTATTCATTGTGCAGATTGAGCAGGACCGTTGTTGTCTGAGCGCTGATTCCTGCAGGGTCGCGGTGCACAGTGCTATCACTGGGTCAGCTGTCTTAAACCCATCTCAGATGGGCTTTTTACTACGTTAAATCATATAACTGTGTTTTATAAAGCCCAAAGTGTAAACATTCTTGTATCTGAGAATTCTGTCGCTGCATCATATACAAACACTTATCACCGAGCAGGTAGCCTGAGAGAAAACACTTACTGAAGGAACATTCTGGGCCCCTCATCCTTCATCGACTTGGTGACAGTCAGTCCACGAACACACATCCAGAACCACATTTCCGCAGCGTCACTCCCTCTGTCTCCCTCCCCTGCCTGTTACACTTGAAGTTGCTTCTGGTGGTTTCTGACTGCCATTCTCACTTCCTCTACACTCCTGCTTCTAATCCATGGCCCATGTGGACGCAGCATGCAGCCCAGGCTCACTGGATATGAAATAGTCGCAGAAGTAGCCTCAGCCATCACGGATCTCCTCCCTCAGGTGTCAGCCATGGGGATTCCTTGCTCGGCCTCATGCCCCCCCCCCCCCCAGCCTGTTCACTTTGATCAGGATTTAGAAATTCCCATCTTATCCTAGAGTTGCTGATCTGGCTGAGTCGTCATAGTCTAGCACATGGCAGGCTCCCTGCTATTACAGGATCAACATTTCCTATTATTATTATTATTGTTGTTGTTGTTGTTATTTTCCATAGAACAATAGAGAAAACTATTTCCCCACCTCCAGATAGCATGCCCTTTGTTTACTTGCATTGTGGCTTTATCTTAAAGGTTTCCCGAACTGAGATCATGCAATGAAAACGGTGTCAGTTGTTTACATAGGTATTAGAATTCCTGAGGAACACCTAAAGAACATTCCTGTTGACGATTAGGAAATAGATTCCTGAGGAAAGAATCCATTTCTTTCCAAGAGACAAGATTTTCCAAGAAAGTGACTTGGGCCAGTCACTTCCACTCTTATGACTGAGGAATGAAACAAATGTATAACATTGAGCAAGATTTTAGCTTAAATAACTTCATTAGACTTAGTTTTTTCTGGAGAAATAAAAAAGGTAAACAAGTTGATTAATTTTTTACCTCAAATAATTTCACAAGTGTCTTAACAGCCCTGATTCCTAAGCTCATTAAATCAAGTACAGGTGATAAAATATGTTATTCTGGCATAGATACAGACATGCAGAATTCTAGAAGCACAGCTCAGAAACTCGACTTTCTTGCCTCAAGATGACGTTAAAAGTTTCTTGGCATATGTATCTCATGAGATGAGAAATCCCAGACCAAATTATTCTGTTCTACTCACAAGTATTTTCAGCCCAGGATATGTGGAGTCGCTGTAATGGAGGTAAGCTATTTTAAATTGTTGACCAAGTTAACTCTGCAGATTTGTAGTTTCCCCCACACTCTGCATCTCCCCTGCACACTCCGCTCATGAAGACTTCCTTGGTCGTCTTTCTCCCCCAGCTCCCAGCCCAGTGTCCAGCACACAACCCACGTGCAACGAGGCTGGCTGAATGGAGAAGCTGAGTAGTTAGGACTCTTGGTTACTCAGGTTTATTTCAACAGATTCTCAAAGGCATTGGCAGAAATTTTGTTGGCTAGAAGGAGAATAAAAGCCCAACCAAGCCTTTTTCAGTGGAGAAAGTGATGTGGGCCAAGCACTCTATAAATCAACCTTCAGTGTAGGGACTTCTAAACAATCATTCTGCACTCCACAGCAATCTAGCATGCTTCTCAGAAAACAAACTGAGACCAGAGTTTTGCCTGGAGGACACAGAGGAAGTGAGCCGTGGACACCGCAGCCCAGATGTTCAGGAGGCCTGGCAGCTTCAGCTCCTGCCTCCCGAAAACATTACCACCGATGTTAATGTCTCCAGTCTAATTTCACTTCCTGAAACAACGTGTTTAAAGAGCACACATCAAAAGATACAGTTCTTCCAACAGCGTTAAAACTGTTTTTAAAGGAATGAAAACATGCAGTGACCTATTATAAGTGTTTCCCTCTTGAGTTCATTTCAAATTATAAAACATCAGTCAATTATTGTAATGAATTTACATGTATTTTCACCAATGGCTGCAGGTTCCAGAAAAAATCTTATGCTAGATGAGGTCTCCACAAATTGTTTCCCACCATTTTATTCCCCCAAACACCAAAGGAATGTTTCCTTCCACCAGTAATTTTTACTCTCTCTTGAAAGCATACTTGCAACTGGGATGGGCCAGTGTGGGTCTGGGTGGGCTGGTGGACAAGCTTCTGAGATGGTTCTGGGATGCTGGGGTCCCCTCCTCCCTTAAGTGACAATTGCCGATTATGTGAAACCCCATCGCTTTTCCTCAATTTAGAGTCAGAAATCTACATAAATACCAAAGCCAGTAATTTTCAATTGCCATTCTCTCTATGTTGTTGTTTGTGAAATACATGATTCCACAGAATTTTTATTGTGTCAGAGGTCTTGGGAGAAATATCAGTATCTTCTCAGTTCAAGAATAGGTTAAATGTTCCAAGATCCTCAGGACATTGATTTAATCTTCATTTAACCATGGTGATTTGCAAAACAGAAACAGGAAGTCTTCTAAATTCATTTACAAAGAGCTCTGGTGCTCAACCTCTGAAGGAGGCCTTCCAAGTGATTCCAGCTGTCCTAGGACTGGGCTGGAGGTTGTGTCTGAGTCAGAAACATGACTTTAAGCTGTAAGTAAGGAGGGGTCACTGCTGACTTCAACCAGGAAACCCAAACCCTGAGCAGGAGTATTTAATACAATGACCACTCCCCAGGGCTCCTTCTCAAGGAGTGAATTCCTTTCTCAAATAAAAGGAATTTGGGTGCCCTACAGGAAGTAAACCTTCATTCTACCACTGATCACTCTGTCAGAGTTTGTATAAAAACTCCAATTCGTTTGTATAAAAAAACTCCAATTCGAGAAACATTGTACTTTAGCCCTTCTGATGGAATAGGGTTTATCCCACTGCATTTTAAGAAATATATTTGTGAATGTAATGAGTGACTAGCATGTATGTAAGAGTGAATATTTTTTTTTTTTTCCTGTAATGGCCTTGGATCAGGCTGATCAATTCTCTTCCTTCTCAAAAAGAAAATCCACTCTACAGGGCATTACATTACTGAGAAATGATTATTGTACTAGTAATTCTACAGGGGAGATGGAAGAGAGAGCAAATTACAGTGCAGAACACACAGCACTCCCTGATTAGATACAGCTTTTCTCTAAAACTTTCCCCTCTAATGCCTCCTTCAACACCTTCCAGCCCCAGCTCCCACCTCCACACCTGGCTGTCTCAGTCTCCTATGATAACCCTGGTTTCATTTCTCCCATCATGGCTGCCATGTTACTCAGCGAATGACCCATCATTTACAAGTGGCCATTCTCTTTAGAGGGCAGCAGGAAAACGACAAACAACTTTATATCAAGTTGCATCTCTTTTTTTATGTTCCACAAATAATTGTACAAATCAAAATATATGTGAAAAAATTTTGTTCATAGAAATTCTTACACTATCTTCTAAGCTAAATTGTGTTTTCCTCTAGAATAGGAGTATAGCTTTATCACTAATTCAGTGATTACTCTCTCTGGAAGTTTGAGAAACATTGAACTAGATGATACTTCCCATAGTTCATTAATTCCCAAGAGAAAATCCATAAAACGAACAATTACTCCTCATTTTGTTTGCACTGATTTTTGTAAAAAGTCTAATAGCTTATTTTTTTTATTTATCCTTGATCAAAACCAAAAAAAAAATCTCCAAATTCAATGCATTCAACAAAATTTTCTCTTGAAGATGTGTCTGCAAAGGATGTTCCCCTCATTGGGATTTCTCTTCCCTCTAATAGCCTATTTTGTTAGATTCACTCCCAGAGCAATTTAGAGTGAGTTTCCTAAAGAAAGAGCCAACGTTGTCACCAACACCAGGGGTAAGATCTGAAAACCAAGTACCAGAATTAACACCAAGAGCTGCGTGTGTGAAGGAGTAGGGTAAGCGCTCACTTCCTTTCCTCACTCACCGACATCCCCACTCCTTTTTCTAAACATCCAGTTTCATGGATTTGGGTCTTTAGCAACTCTGCGATGCCAGACACACCTGTAGGCTGAACTTGAGTCTTACCTGGTTTTCCTGAGAAGTTTCCTGTAGCGTGAGAAGTGAATGTCTTTTCAACATATTTACCCCCAATGTATCATGGAATATTCAAATAACGTAATCAAGTAAGACACAGACTGCAGTGTTCATTTCCTAATGACAAGAGCCAAGTCCTATTAAGCTTTATGGCCCCATTCCTTGGCACAATATGCCATAGCAGCCGACACTCACAACCCTTCGCTGAGCATATTGACTCAATGTTACAGTTGAACAAAGTATTCACTGGGTGTTTCTACCAAATGCTAGGAGCTCAGCGGACATCTGTTAAATTAATGACTGAATAAGTGTTGTATAGTATTTGTAGGGGGAAGGCACAAAACAATTGCCGGGCCTTCGGATGGGATGGATTTATTTGCCTATATTAGAAATGTATTAAATTGTTTCCATATGGAGAATTTTGTAAAATTCTCTTTCTGTTATATAGACTTCAAGATTCAGATTAAAATGGGAGGTGAGGGGTCAAACCATTTTGGAACTTTTCCTAGTGCATTTCCATTACTTGTTTTTTCCTTCTTGGAGAATAAACACAGTTATATTAATGCTTATCTTCAAATAATAAGTATGTTATGGTTCCAAGTGTATCATAAATCAAGAATAACAGCTCATGTCAACATGACTCAGTCCAAAGAATGTCTGATTTATTCAATTTTTCTCCCTAAATAAGTTAGAGTAGTTCATTCAGGGGTAATTAGATTCTCACACTTTTATTGGATCTTAGGAGGACATAAAATCAGGAGAGATAAGCATTCTTCTTCTGATGTACCTTCTTCATAGGGAGTAAACAGTGCCATGCGGACGGGGGTCCGAGACATGTGGTGGGTCCTCGTCACAGAGTTGAGAGGTGGCATGCACATGTTACTCAACAGATAAGAATAACCCAGCCAGCTGACAATGGAGCCCAGCAGCAGACCCATTCTGGTCCAGGAGGGGCTACTGATGTTGTATTTGTTTTTACCACATTTCTCTCTTAACGTGGAGTGGGGGCAGGACGTGTCAGGGTGATAGGTGGCTGGTTTCACTTCAGCCACTCTTCTCTCTTTATATCTGTTTACCTTTCTGATCAAATACAATCAGCCTTCATGTTCTTTTATTCTTGACCCACTCACATCTGTTCACCTCCTCTGCTCTTACCTCTTACCCGCACCACCGTGCAAACACCTCTGGGCTTTTCACATCAACTCTCCCTTCTGCAATGCTTCTTTCACACTCCACTCAGAACGAATTGTTATTTTTTAAAGCAAATGTACTGATGTAATTTCTCTGCTGCATGCATCTCACTGGATTTCTGTCCCACTGGGGGTGAAGGTAACAGTTCTTAGCGGATCCTCCGGGTGACTCCCCTCACTGTCCCAGGAAAGCTTCGGCGCTCCAGCTTGGCTTTCTTCACATCCCTCAGGCAGGCCAGCTTCATTCTTCCGCAGAGCTTGCAGCAAGCCTGGCCCTCCACACCCATTGCCCTCACCATTCTTTATGTTGCCACTGAAGACCATTCCTGAAAAGATGGCTTCCTTGACACTCAGTTGGGAGCAGGCTCAGAGATGTGAGTCGCCCTAACACCGCCGTTTTCTCCCATCACCTGTTTCACAGTTTATTCCTGCAATTGCTCGTCTGTGGCCTCACACCCCTGTGATTCCAGAAGGACCATGTTCAAGGCCCATCCCCCTGGTTCTCAGCACCACCCATGCTGGGTGCCTTCACGACCTTCAGAAATATTGGAAGAAAGGAAGTATCTTTCCCAGGTTTGTGTGTCTAGGTCAAGTGTTCTTTTCTGTCAGGTATTGTGGACCTGGAAGGAGGACAGATCAGAAGGGGCTCTCACGAGCTACGTAAGCGAACCGAAAAGCCACCCCGCAACTCTGTCCAAGTACAGAAAACATCAAATATGATCTGAAATGTGCTGGGGACCATCTGCATTCTCCGGGTGCAAAATGCAATGTTTTCCTTCACTTTTAAGGGGCAAACGATGCTTTCAACTTTGTATCTCATAAGATCTTCATACTAATCAAGTGCTAAAGAATTAAGTCTCTCAATAGTTGCTACTCTGTGGCCACTATTGAAATGACCACTTTGCTAGAATTGACTGAAATATTTTGTTAAGTACCGTTCCCGGAAGTCAGGGTGCCGGGCAGCACCGGAAAACGTCCCCAGCCTCCCTGGTGCATCTGCACACACCGAGTGGGCACCCCGCTGACCCCCGGAGATGCTGTACAGAACTCAGTCTGTGTCACTGCTGACATCTTGCAGATGGTCAGTGAGGGCTCCGCGAGGAAGATGGCTTAGCAGCCTGAGCATCCCTGGCCCGACAGCAGCCTTTCTTCCTTTCGTTTCTGGTAACCAACAGCAAGCTCCCTGCCGAGAAGCCTCCGCATTTTTCAAGGATAGGGATGATTCAGGCTATGGGTGTGGTGTTGAAACTTATAGGAAGCGACGGGAAGCGACGGGAAGCGACGGGAAGCGACGGGAAGAGACAGGAAGAGTAAAATGCAAACTATTTCTCTCCGAAACATCTTGTCCTTATGAAGAGTTGTTAATGGTAACTCACATTATTTCAGAGTTTTAAATGGTAGGTATAATTTTCTATTTAAAAATGAAGATTCTGAAAATGCGTTGTGGTAAATGAGCAGAACCAATAAGTCAATTTCAGTAACACACTAGATTGGAAAACAAGGAAAAGCAAGGAGCCCCTTGGGGATGAGATGGTGCAGTGTTTTCTGAAAGTGGGCTTGGATTAGCTATAAACGTGTATTGCAAACTCTAGGGCAACTGCAAAAAAATAAATAAGTATAACAGATATGCTAAGGAAAGAGGGAAAGGGGAATCATATCAAATGATCAACTGAAACTACAAAAGGCAGAAAAAAAAGAGTGGAAGGCAATGATAGGAACAAAGAACAAGGGAGAGCAGTAAATATGGCTGCTTTTAATCCAATGACAGCAGGAATCACTTTGAAGGTTAATGGGCTAAACGTACCAACTAAAAGACTGAGATTGTCAGAGGGGTCAAAACCCAAAACCTAACTATGTGTTGTTGCCTATAAGAAACCCGTCTTCTATACAGAGACACATATAGATTAAAAAACAGATGGAGAAAAACAGATCATGCTAACACTAATCAAAAGCAAACCGGAGTCGCTGTATTAATTTCAGACAGAGCAGACATCAAAGCAAGATACGTTACCTGGGATAAAGACTGGCATTAGATAAAGAGAAAGAAGTCCATTCTCCAAGAAGACATAGCAATCCTTGCTGTGCATGCACCTAACAAGAGAGTTTCAGACCATGTGAGGTGAAAACTAATAAAATGGCAAAGAGAAATAGATGCATCCACTTTGTAGTTGGAGATTTCAACCTCTCTCTATCAGAAATGTTCAGATCCAGCAGAAAATCAGTAGGGACACAGTTGGACTCAACACCATCCATCAACGGGGTGGGTCGGACCTCTACAGGGACCCCAACAGCAGCGGAACACATTCTTCTAAGCTCACACAGAACACTTATCAAGAAAGACCACATTCTGGGCCACAAAACACATGTCAATAAATTTTTCAAAAATAGAGATCATACAATGCCAGCATTCAGATCACAATAGAATGAAGCTAAAAATCAGTAACAGAAAGACAACTGAAAAATCTCAAAATACATGGAGTTTAAACAACACACTACTAAATAACATGTGAGTCAATGAAGAAAACCTCAAAAGAAATTAAAAAACAATTTGAGCTAAATGAAAAACAGATTATCAAAATTGGGGATGCAGTGAAAGCAGAGTAAAATTTATAGCACTGAGTTGCATACATTAGAAAAGATCCAAAACCAATCACTTAAGCTTTCACCTTAGGAAACCACAAAAAGAAGAGCAAATTAAATCCAAAGCAAGCAGAAGAAAAAACAATGAGTAGGGCAGAAATCAATGAAAACAGAATCTTTATAGAGAAAATCAGTGAAACCAATAGCTGGTTTTCTGAAAAGATCAATAAAATCAATAAGCCTCCAGCCAGGCTAAGTAAGGAGAAACCAGAGAACACAAAGGAGCTGAGAAAGGCGGGCACGGCTCTCAGTGCCTGGTGGCCTCTCAGATTCTAATCTCCAATTGCCATGCATTCATCCGCGTATTCAGCCATATCTGTGTACCAGAATGTTATAATATTATGGCAGGAATTGGGTCTGCTCACATAAGGCTTAGATCTTGGCTTCCTTCCATGCTCTGAATGTAATCATAATTTTACTCTCAAGATTTGGGGATTGGCACTAAAAGGCCAATGAGGAAATTGAATCCAGTTTGTTATGTTTATAGAGAATAGAAGAGGCAAAATGAACGGATTCATTTATGGATCTTCTGATTTCAGTTGTCAGTCTGGCTCTTTCATTTCTCTTGTGACATCAAAACCATTCACTGAGCATCTCTATGTAAACCTCTGAGCACATCATCACAGAGAAAATCCCAATCGTGATCTCAAAATCCTCGACACTTATACTCTTTGTTAAAAGGAAAGAATATTATAACTTGTGAAATCTATAGCTAATGCAATCATTTGTTTGGATTTTTGTTGTGCTTTATAAAGAGATATTAAAAGCTATAACAAATCGGTCCAGGTAATTTTTAAAAAGGGGCATATAATAACTATGCTTGTAGCTATGCTTTATAAATATATATTGCCCATTTACAACTTCTGAAACATAATCTGGGAGCTGGCATGAAAGAAAGGAAAGAGAAAGCATTCAAGGTGTGTTTCAGTGTGTCTGTATGTATTATATATACACACATATGTTGAACTGTGGTTTTCATTCAAATGTCTTCTTTACGAATTCAAAGGAGAATGTGAACTCCATGGATCTTTTTTCCATGAGAAAAAAAAAACCTATGACAAGCATGAAGAAGACAAAATTAATTTTCCTGTAGAAAAATAACAGTCATATAATTATGAATCAGCCAAATGTAGTCTTTAGATCCAGTAGGCCCATTAGGATAGAAGATGAATCTCTAAAATTCTTTCTTGCCCTAGCCAAAACTCAAGCTTAAATAAAAACAACCTAAAAAAAATATATTTTCTACAGCAGCCTTCATCAGCCATGAAATGAGAAAAGTTAAATCCAAAGTGATTTTAACTTTTCTACAAACACTCAAATGATTTAAATACTAAATTACTTTCAAGAGTGCTTGAACTGTGAGGCTCATGTAATTTCACTGAGTGCTTTGTTTACGTCCTATTTCAGATGGGTATATTAGAAAACATTTCTAACAGAGGCTGCAATAACAACTGAGTGGCATCTGATATGGCAATTACCAAGACTACAGCAAACACGTTCAGCATATTTGCTTCTTGAGCACAGGTGAGAAAATGCAGAATTGCCAGAGCAACATTTACAAGGTGATGACAGTCTATCTGATGATTCACCTGAATTCTGCCCTAACAGACTTTAGTGGTCTGAGTCCCCAGTTTTGATTTAGTGCTTCATTCCTGCCACACAGTAATTTTAGAGTCAGGGTCAGTTTTCCAAGCTACTTTTGCTCATGGGTACTTATTTTTTATGACAGAGAAATCTGAGAATCATAGCATTTCCAAAATGAAGAGACTATCTAAAGATTTAGGTAACTCAGACTTCCTTTACCTAACGTGTTTTGCCGGAAGTAATACTTAGCCAGACCATGAGCTCTAATGCATCTTTTGGAGCAAAAATTAATATAAGGCCCAGTATTATATTATATTATTATATTATATTATATTATATTATATTATATTATATTATATTATATTATATTATATTATATTATATTCCCGGTCCTATATTATAGTAAAATAAGACAGGGTCTTATATTAATTCTTGTTCCAAAAAGATGCATTAGAGCTGATGGTCCAGCTAGGTCTTATTTTCGGGAACATACGGTAGTAATCTCACCAGAAAGAACAAAGCAGGGGCTAACGAAGAACTTGGCACACTGACTGGTTGCTGTGGACGTAACCTCTTCTCTTTGTCATATGGGATTGGGGTCAGGATGTGCGGTGTGTCCTGGAAGATCTATCTCCTCTTCCCTGAAGAAATGCATTGTCACTGCTTCTCATCAGAAGCTCCAAATACTCAATAATCACAGAGAAAGTCAAGCAGCCTCCTGGAAGAGTGGCCGAGAGAGGGAAGTCAGAGCCCAAGGTGGGAGAAAGGGGGACCCACGGATGGGCATCGGAAGCAGTGAGGAGGAGCCTGCAGGTGAGGGACATCTCCAGGTGGCCGTCGGGGGCTGCACTGGAAGGGGAGCTGGCTGCACGCAAGAGGATCGACAATATTAGGAAAAAGCACGTTACTGATATATTAATAGGTGTAGTGACGCAAAGGGAACCAGGTTTCCCAGTGTTGGAAAGAGTTACAGATACGGAAGGAGAAGAGGAGAACGAGCACTGTGGTGTCAGATTGAAACTGGTGTTATTGGTGTGGATGCATGGACTTCAATGTGGATAAAAGCGATGATGATGGGAGACGACAGATAGATAGATGGATGGATGGATGGATGGATGGATGGATGGATGGATGGACAGATAAGATAGATAGATAGATAGATAGATAGATAGATAGATAGATAGATAGATAGATAGATAGGTAGATAGGTAGATAGATAGATAGATTTATAGGTATGTGCATATATGTTTATACTAGTGTTTCCAGGCAGGAATTCCCTCCCATTCTCAGGAATTTTTTTCGTTTTCCTGTTCCTGAATCCCAAGAAAAGCTGGTTGGGAAATCGGGAAAATCAGCTCCTTGAACCCAGGTTGTTGGTAGTATTGGCCATCACTTTGTGGAAGTGATTCATCATGGAGAACAGAAAACAGTTTATATCTTGGGATTCGAGAATGGGAAAGTGAAAAAAATTCCTGAGATATTCCCCACGTCAGTCCATTGAAATGGCCTGAAGGCAGTGAAACCCCAATAGCCTTGAACCTTCCAAGGTCATGGCTGCTCAATGAGAAGCTACTAAAATGAAGCAAGTCTCCTTGGAGAAATGGCTGATTTCAAGGCTGGAACAGAAAGTACAAGATGAGCCTAGAACATGTTTTTCCAGGAGAGGAAAGGCTCAAAGAGTGATGGGAGCATGTTAGAAGGACACAGAAGCCAGCTCAAAGGGCTCTCACTGGCCAATTATAAGACAAATTGAGAATCAAAGTAAATAATGACAATTTAACCTATTCAACAACATAGGAAATTATGAGTCTATACTGATACAAATAAATGATTGAAAATTTGATGAGAAATGGGATATTCAAACAGTTTGTAAACAATTACCCACTAAACATGTACTAATTGCAATAAGAGTAATTTTTGCAGGAAAACTGACGATACCACCTTGACCAGTGAACATCATTGATGGGCAAAACCAAGGCACGTGCCTCCTGGTGGGATGGAAGGGGAATGCGACAGCACTTCTGGGATACTTTGGACAAAGATGCAAATGTGAAGGATACCCAAGTTGAGGGACCCTCTACAAGAGATTCCTTCTCTAACCTTCTGACATGTGAAGATCATAAGGGTCAAGGAAAGGCCAAGAAGCTGTGCCCAGCTGAGGAGCCTGCTGGTCATGAAGACTGTGAGTCGGTTTGTGCTGCTCTAACAGAACACCAGAGAATGGGTGACTGTTAACATGCATTGATTTCTCACCGTCTGGAGGTTGGAAGTAGAAGATTCAGGCTCCATTGGCGCCAGTGTCTGGTGAGGACCCTCTTCCTCATTGCAGGCAGCCATCTTTTCACGGTGTCGTCATACGGTGGAAGGGCGAGGGAGCTCTCTGCTGTCTGTTTTGTAAGGACAATAACCCATTCATGATGGCTCCATCCTCCTGACCTACACACCTCCCACCTTCTAACACCATCACCGTGGGGATTAGGATTTGAACATAAGAAGCTTGGGGAAACTCAATTATTCATCCATAAGAACTAAGTGAAATGTGTGATTCTGAACTGGACCCTTTGCCACAAAGGACAATAATGAGATAATGGGCAAAACTTAAGAATTGTCTGAGGATTTGATGGTAGTTATATATGCTAATTTCCTGATGTCAATGTTCTTGTTTTTGTTTTTTGTGGTTATACAGGTTAAAGTACATACGTTAAATTTAAGGGTAACTCTAAGAAAAATGGAAAAAACACCAATAGATTCATTCCATTACATCAGAATTTATTAAATTGCTGTCCACAGATGGGTTCCAGGAGTTCCACAAATATCTGAGTGATATGGATGAAATGTGTGATTACATTTCATGTAAAAAAAATAATGTCCATTCACCAAATTCTCATAAAGTTGGTGACCACTGGACTATCCTGAGTTCTACAAAAGAAGGGTCATTGTCAATTTTATTCTCCCTGCTACATTACTATCTGTTTTTGAATGCCTGGATGAATAAATTTATTCAAGATATTAGTCACCTATGATAATATTTATATACCTTTACCAGGTAAACTTTTTAGTCTTAACAAATCTCTGGTAGTGACAGAGTGAGGGAGGGATTTTTCACATGGTAGAGAGAATAGAGAATGTCCTTGTCACATTGTCCCACGTAAGCCTAAGGTTCAGGTCAGTCTGTGGAAACAATATGTTTAACTCGTTAGAACCTCTCCCCACAGCTGCTATCACCAGCCATGGGTTCTCCCCATAGAAATGGTTTTATCCGTCCCTTTGGGTCCTTCCCTTAAGCCATTTCTATAGACTTCTTGTTGAATATTTGCTGGCTGTTTTTGTTTTCTCCTTGTTTCCCCACACACACACACACTTTTTTTCTTACTCAGTTTTCCAGCAAGCCATGCTACGTCTTCACAACTCTGCCATCAGCATCACTGGACCATTTGGTTAATTAAGTCCCAGTTTCCAAGGTTCGAAGGACAAACATTTCCCATTAATATCCCCATTCAAGTGCTCACGAGCACGGTTCATTTGCTTGCTGAAATGACTACTATTTTCCATAGATTGTCCCCATTTGCTCTTTCTCACAAGATGCAAGACATAAATTAAATTTGTTTTGTAACTCCTGGAGTTCAAATGAAGTTCTCCTTTCATCAGTCTTTGGAAGAAAACAATTATTTTGCCCTAGAGCATCATTCATTTTAAAATTTACTTTCCAAAGTTATGTTCGTAATGCTGGAAGCATTGTAGCACAGAAGTTTGGTAACTTAGGAGGGAAATTAAGAGTTGATGCATTAATAACTTTATGCTCCTTCAATGTAAAAGATATACTTGTCATAAAGTACATCATCTCTGCCCCGTTTCTGTTTTTTTAATATGTAAATTCTGAGGAATAGCTTGTGGATTCTACTTTCTTTGAAGTGTGCCCTTGTATCTCTCTTAAAACTCAATAGTCTAGGAACAATGAATGTAAAACAATATTAGTTGACCTACAATGAATGCTTAAGTCATCATTATTATTTCATTTAGCATAATTGTTGTGAGCGTTAGGAATTCTTCACATCCTTGTGTACTTTTTCATTTCCTAGTTATTTGTTATTTGTGCCTTTTTCTTTAGTCATCCTCTCAGAAATTGCAGAAAACAGTAATAACAAAGCTCATTAGTTTGCATTGTTCACACTCATGTTAAAATCACAGTGCTAGTATGTTCATGTGCTAGCTGGAACAGGGTCTGAGACAAAAATTATACGTATGCGTGCAAGCAGAAGCCTCTGAGTCTACCGAGCTAGCCAGCCCGGGTGAAGCGCTATCTTTGGAGACGTGGCTCCAGGGCTATTAGGTTATTTCTTCAAATTCTACTCTCTTTTATTTTGTTTTTGAATTTCCTTCAGAGACTAGGAAAACACACACACACACACACACACACACACACACACAGAAGATTTATCCTTAAATTTGTGTGTTTATCTATAGCCCCAAAAGCCAGTCCCCAGCATGATTTTTAGGTTAGTTCTGGACTTGTAAATTACATGTGCTGTGTCTGTGGGTGGCCTGAGATTTCTGAGATTCTGTTCTACGTGGCTTCCCTACAGAAGTACAATAACTGCTAAAAGTCATAAAAGGGATGGGGAAACTGGAAAGTATGCCAGCTTGTGGCATCAGATAATTAGTGGGTGAGTGGTATCCCCCCAGATTTATTTCCATCTACAACCTCAGAATGTGACCTTATTTGGAAATTGGGTTCTTGCCAATGTAATTAAGGATCTCAAGATGAAATCAGTCTAGATTTGGGGTGGCCCAAAAGCCAATGAATGGTGTCCGTGCAAGAGGAGGAGAGGACACAGCAAGACAAATATAAGGAAGAAAAGGCCACGGGAAGACAGAGGCAGTGATTGGAATCAGGCAGCCAAGAAGCTGGAAGAGGTAGGAGGGACTCTCCCCTCAAGCCCTCAGGTGGGGCCTGGCCACGGACACCTTGACATAGCACTTCCAACCTCCAGAACTGTGAGAGAACACGTTTCTGTTTCTCAGGCCATCACCTTTGTGGTAATTTGTTTTGGCAGCCCTAGAAAACTAATGCAGTTAAGAAGCAATTCAATGAAATTTCAAATCCAAGGCAAAGTAGGTGTATGAAGGTCTCTGCCTGGAAACCTCTGCCACCAGGAAGTCAGCTGTCCAGAGATTCAAGCTGGAAGTAAAGAGGTCTGGACAACAAGTTTCCATCTTGCCAGCAAAACAGGGACAGAGGCAAAATGGGAACAAAGTAAACATGATTGCACTAGGAAAATAAGAGGGATTGTTAGAGAGAAATGATGAGACATGAGAAAACAGCTGGGAAGATATGGGAACACCTAGGTGGTACCGCGAGAACTGGATGACAGTGAGAGGGAAGTGGCGTCCACCTGGGTCCCACCTCCCCTGGTGCAGGGAGCTGAGAGGGGTTTTCCATTGCTATGCAGGGTGATGAGGACCAAGAAACTCCGACAGAATAAGGAAAATCTCAGTCCCTAGGCAAGTGTCACTGCCAGAAGGAGCCGGGAGCCCGGAAAGTGTGGATTTGTCAAATACCGATGCGTGCTTTGTCAACTGACAGGAGAACGTTCTTCAGTGAAGTCGGGTTGGCGCAGCGCTTCAACAGTGTGATAGCTACACAAAGTGCTTTCAGAAAACTTGGACAGATTTGAGTGTTTTCCCAGGAAAATAGCTGTAAAAACTGACAAGTGTTTTCACTTGTCATTTTACTTGCCACGGAGACCCCAGAAGATGGCAACACTGCAAATTCTTCTGTGAAGAGCCATCCGCACGCTCGCGGGTGGATGGAGAGCCCCTCGCACTCTGAGGCAGGACTCAGGACCGCTGGCATCAGACTACCTGGAACCCTGATGCGTGAGCTGAGACCTTGCTGCCCACCCTCCTCACCCCACGTTCCATTCCTCAGGTCGCTCTGCAGTGTCTTTGGCCAGATTCGGTGTGGGTTCTCCGAAATCCTTAAGCAACACAATCCTGTTACCAGTCGTTTGCTCTGAATAACCCTCCATGAACTGGGTGTTTGTTTTCTCTCTACTCTGAGACTGAGGTCAGTGCTGTCACCACTGTGGCTGTGGGTGGGGACTCGCCTGAGGCATGGACACACGGGCCACTGCTGATGGAGGAGCAAGTTCCACGCCACAAAAAGAACCAACCCAGGTATGGGGGCCCTGAAGCCAGTGACTGTGGTCGCAGCTGCAGGAAGGCCTCTTTCCCCCCACCCCCAGGAGTCCCTCGGGCTTAGGCTGAGAGGGATAAGAAACAGGGCAGGAGGACGCTTTGCAGACTTTAGTTTCTTTGGCCATTTAATGCACAAGAAACAGATACTTTGATTTGGAATCTCAATTTCTTTGGACTTCAACTTTCAAAGAGCTGGCTCTTTGTTCTTAGATTTTCAGCCAGGACTTTTGTAAAGGGAATTTATATTCAAAGTTGGGACAATTTACACTGTTAGTTTATTATTAGAGTATATGAATGTAATTTTTATTACTTATTTGTAGATCATCATTTATTTTGATTCTAGAATCTCTTATGAGCTTTATTGGACAATGTTGCGAACATAATTTCAAATGGGAATAGAACAGAAAACAATTTTTCATGCCTTTGATATAGCGTGGCCTTGCAGTTAAAATAGCATTTGAATTCATTTCAGAGTATTCAGGGCACACAGACTAAGCAGACCCCAGCGATAGTTGTAGGTATTATGAGATGTGCCCTGAAGGTTACAGGCACAGGAGGATGAACAACGCACCTGGGGACACTTGTTTCTCCGGCTGTGGTGTCCCTGTGGGTCCCCTGGAGAGACGTGCCCAGACTAACACCAGAGCCTGTTGGTGGATGGGCAGCTCTCTGGGGGTCGGCGTTTCAGCTCGGCTTGAAGAAGAAGCACAATGTGACTGGTGGGAGGAGGGTATAAATACAGTGAACAACACTGCACAACTGACGTGCAGCGTCCTCGGCTGTCACTCACGGGATTGTTGCTGGTTCTGTGGAGCACGTTTCTTTAGAGCTAGAACTTGGCAAATGTGGAACGAGGAGCATCCTTGTTGGGAAACAAAAAGCAGTGAATTTCCTTCATCGCTAGGTAGAAACTGCATCTTTACATAACAGTCTGAGCGTGATGACCACAGTGGTTCAATCAGCGGAGACACGAGATTTCTGTTTTAACACCCGCCCCTCTGGAGGTAAACAGAGCCACAGTCTGTGCGACGACCTTGAAGGTTTAACTAAGGGCGACATTTTAAAGAGTCGTGTCGACTAAATATACAAGTGTGAAGTTATTATGGGATCACTTTAATGTTATAATTGTGGTATCGCATTCACCTGAGTGATGGCAAATTATCAGTCTCTGAATTATCATTCAGATTCAGTTTGGATCTTCACTGGGTCATTTGCAGTCAAATGTACCTTAAGTTCCTTTTTCTCCTGATTTGCAGGAAAAGGGCACTAGCCTTGAAGTTGTGAACTGTGAGATCAAATCTTGGTTCTGAAATGTGTCCTTTCTCCAAGCCTGCTTAACACCAGGCCCCTCCTACTGGAAGTGGGAAGGTGAGTCTCTCTGGCCTCCTCACAAAATATAAAATGTGAAACACTTTGAAACAACAAAAGTCTGTAAAGACAAGACACTCTTACCGTCGTTATTCTATTAAAGTTGCATTTGTTATTTTCTTTTTAGAGCACTATTTCCAGATACTGTCAGAGAGCTAAAAGGCATTTTATAGGTAGTAAACAGTACGAACTACATAATGATAAAAGGAAGGCAAAATAGTAGCGCTTTTTAAGAGACCATTGGGAGGACGATAGCTGGCCTCACTCCCTCCTTCTTCTTCCCAGACACCAATAAACAGGCTTTGTTCTTCTTAATATTGTGGTGAGTAGTCAAGTGTAAACCTTTCCACCAGGCGAGCTAAGGAAGATTTGGACACTCTCCTCCTTAACTCCTTGGACAGACGGTTATCCAGAAATGCCCCAGTAGAGAAACTGATGACAGGAGCAAAGGGAATGGAATTTTAACTGTCTACGGGATTCTAACAGGTTTAAAGTTGTAAAGACAAGCTCAGGGCATGAGGTAGGAGCCAGGAATTGGCTGTGAGAAAACCAAAAGTCAAATTTCACCGGCTTCTCCTGTTCCCTCCAGCCTCAGTGGGCTGCATGGCTTCCGACTGAAAACCAAGCTTCCAATGAACGGGGAAGATCCAACCAATACCAGGTGTTTTCCGCAAGCACTGCCAACACTTATGCATTTGGAAAACAAAGGTCAAATGCTGAGGATTATGTGATTATGTGGATAGGATAACCAGCTGAAGACATTTCCATACGGGTGTGTTTTCAGTGTTCGTAACACTCACATTCGATTCCAAGTTAGGAAGAACCTCATGGAAGTAGATTCTAATCTAAGAATCTGTCAGGAAACGATACGGGTTGAGAAGCTCATCCATTTAGGAAATGTACTATAAGAAGCATGGTTTTTTGGGACAGGGAACTAGCTTAGTAGTTTGGTCAAACTGAGAAAAGGTGGGAACAGAGTGAACACAACATGTGACTATCAGCCGCCCTCATCTAACGTGAAGCTGCCGTGTCAGCTGCTGTCAGGCATGGCCTTGCCGTGATGATTGGAGATGTAAATATAACTTAATAACCACGGCAGCCTCTCCACATGGACTCCATGGCAACGAAGTCATGCCCAACAACCAGCCTTCCCTTCCTTGGTGATAAATGAATCAACGTATGTTTTATTTTTATGGCATGGCCAGTCCAGTGGAGGAAGTCGCACTGCCTCTCTACAGGAAAGAGAATTGTATCCAAAGGGGAGCTCTGACATACAATCAGCTTCCATAGCAACACTATTAGGCGTGCGTGTGGTTTGCCTGCTGGGCTTAACCAGGAAGTGGCCCCTCCTGGGATGCTGGCTTTGTCATTTAGACAACGCCCCACCTATGATGCTTCTGTCACTGATATCTGTGGGAAGTTCAATCCAGGCGTACCATGTACATCCTTGTTTCTCAAGTTCTGAAGCATATTCTGAATGCGAGCTGAAACATTAAAATGTCTCGACACTTAAGTAAAGAAATAAAAAGAAAAATAGGTTAGATGCAGACTTTTTATTTTGAAGGAAAACATTTCTTTTTCTCTAAGGTCATCTCAGAATTGGTTCAAAGATTCCTCACACTCAATGTAGATGTCTACATTGTTGCTCTATTTGGAGCAAAGAAAGATCTTATTTATACCTTCTTCTCTGGGTGTGGCATTTACCTAGAGGCCTTTGTAACTTTTGATACAGCTCACAAAAACAAAATTACTTTGAGATGGTCAATACTTTTTAAGGGTAAAAAGGGATCCTGAAGCCAAAACGTCGGAGGACCATTGTTCCAGATTATCCCCAAATTTCATAGCACGTGGTTTCTAGACTGAAAGAGCCAGGCACAGTATTAACACATTGATTCAAATGCCGTCCTGCAACATTTCCTGGCACTGAAGCAGAGGTGATTCCCCTCCAGTACTAGAACATAAAATTGCTGTAGACATATCCCTGCGAGGGGAAGAAAGCCATCTTTTGCAGGTTCCTCAGATTTTCTCGTACTAATGTCATTACTGAGCCACTCTTTTAAAAAAGAGATTGTGGTGATATTGCACTAAAGTCTTTGTTAATGTCGTCACTCAGGACGCCTTCTTTTTAGTCAGCACCTCTGAATCAGAACCTTGATTTGCTTTTCTCTCACAGCAAAGTGGGAAGCAAACACTCAATTGCTAGTGGCTGAAAGAGAATTCATGATTTAATGGCTGTAGGCACCCATCCTTCACAACCAGCCTTCTTCCTTTAACTGAAACAGACAGCGTAAACATGTAGGCTGTTGAGACAGCTAGAGATGCCTGTTACCATGGGAACCATGTGCACGAAACACTGACTTCAGACCTCTTCTCAGTGGTGGTTAGAATCTGATTTTAGGGATGGGGTTTCGTACCTAATCGGATAAATGAATGACCTCCAGAGGTCTGGAAACAAATGAAATATGGGAGTGGGGAGGCACCATCATCGGGGAACTTCTGGGAATCTCTCATCTTGAACTTAAATTTTAAATAATTCTGTTGAGTTTTGGCACCTTTGAAAAACAAGTGTAGCCCCAGTGGTTTTAAACCCATGCAGATGCCCCCTCTCTGTGCAGAGATGCTGGTGGAGTGGAAAGGGGCCCTGTCTTCTGATGAAGAGCTGGGGAGAGTGAGGGACTCCCCACTCCCCCTCACAGCACCAAAGGACAGCCCTGCCCTCTTGCCGGAATCATTTCAATGAGAACATGCACCTTATCCTGTGAATAGTCATGTATGCAGATGTAAAATCGATGTCTCAGGCACGTGTGAAGGGAACACTGCTCCTGCGTCACTCACGCCAGAAGGTATGTGCTCGGCGGGGCTCTCCTAGAGTCAGTGGGGGTCACAAATGAGAAAAGGAGGCGGACATATTGGAGAGAAATCAGAGACGTGTAAAGGTACTAATGTCGTATGGGGATTTTTACAGTGGGTTCTCACAGTTGTTCATTTTTCTACAGAGAAAGTCATGTTAACATTCAGACTAATGTTAGAAATGAGTGGAATCTACTAGAAGCCGCAGTTGTAGCAGATGGGAAGGTCCATGTGGGGCCTTCTGCAAGCTGAGCTGGGAGACGGGCCCCCAGTGAGCTAAGGGAGCCCCTGGCCAGCCAGAAGCCTGTCCCTGGTCCCCAGGAGCCCTACTCAGCTCCTGAGTCAATCAACACAAGAGCCAGCCCGTTCCAGCACTGGTGCAAGCATCACCACTGTTATCAAGCCTGTTAACGTTTGCTTTCATCGACTCATATTAATTAAAATGAGTGCTATTCCAAACATTAACATTCTGTTCTATTAAAGGGGCCTCCTTTTTTTTTTTTTTTTTCCGCATAGAAGCTTCTCATAATCCTGGTATCATTGTAATAACAACATAACCAGAAGGTGCATTGATTTAAGGAACTGCCCTAAAAGTTGCAAATCTTTTTAGGCACCTTCTATGTGCTGAGGACAGGAACAGGTCATTTTAGCCATTTAGGCCTGACTCAAGTCCTTCAGAAATAACATTATCGTCTCTCTGCAGGTGATTTTACTAAGTGCTCTGGCATTTGGTGTCATTTTATCCTAAAAACCGTGCTGGGGGAGGGATCACATAACATGGAAGAAGGTTGCAGAAAGGAAAAATCGTAACAGCATTTGCTGCTGCCTGACTTTTAAGCTCTGAGAGATTTTCCAATATATGGTTTGGTTATCATTGCATTACATCTCAAATTATGTGATACAAAGGGAGTGGTAATGTAATTGCAGAGAAAATGCTATGAGATTATTTTTAACATGATCACCTTATTTACATTTGTTTTCTCAATTATATAGAAAAGAAATGACGGGGAAATGCCCAACAATTTTTATAAGAAAATTATGGTCTGTAGATAAATAAAATTATATGAAAGGTTATAATTTGGGGCCAGTGATGGAAGGTTAGGTAGAGAAAAAGGGAGGGAAGAGAAAGAGAAACAGAGACTCTGGGCTCAGCACTTGGAACATTTCAGAATGACTCCTTTTGCTGAGGTGTAATCACGTTTTTCTGCAAGGGCCCCACAACACTATGTGGTTCAGTAGTAAAACCCTTTTACATATTCCTAATAGTGTTTATGCTATTCCTGATTTTCTATTTTAGAAGTAATTTATAAATCAGCACAATATTACTAAAAAAATTAAAATGTTAAGATACTGATAATTTTTAAAAAGGATACAAATGATGTAAGTTATGTGAGAGTAGGTGAGGGAGAATAGGTGAAGGAAGTTTAAGGGGCACTCATGTTGTCATTTGATTTTGTGGGTGTGAAGAGTTACTGAATACTTTTGATAGAGTCAGAAATGCAGATAAACACTTAAAGTTATAAAGTGGATGCTGACCTAAGTGCACTACATTCCCCATCTTTTATAGTAGCAAGTCCTTATATAAGACCTGAAGACAAGAAATTAAATGTATAAAGATGTCACTTACAGTGGCAACTCAGCACAAGAACCTAAAAAGAAGTATTAAAGGTCGTGTCCTGTGAGAAGTGGATGGGGGTTGAAGACCAGAATGTTTTATTTTCTATTTAACACCATTCTATAATATTGGGGTTATCAAGGCCGATTTATGTATTACAGGTCCACACTCCCTTTAAGTCTCCACAATCCTCCCAAGTCTCAGGGATAGTGTTTCAGAATGAAGAATGTTTTCATGTCATACAGGATCTTAGTGGGACCTGGGGGAGTGGCTCGTCACCAGACTCTCCACACAGGCACAGGTTATAACTAGGCTCGCATTCATTTGGGGCAGTTTGACTATAAGAGACTCATAAGAGCTTCATTTCTAGGACTTTGTGGATTTTGCCATTGCTGCTAAGGAATCACGGACCCGTATGGAGCCAATAGAATTAAATGTACACACACACGTAGTTTCCACAACAGAATCAAAGTGGAACTTCCAGCCCACCTTCCTTTTACCCAACTTTCACTTCCCTTTGCAGTTGAGTGTACACTGTAGCAAATTACAAGATAAAACACATTGACCAAAGGCATTTTCCCTTTTGAAATAACAAAATACATGTGTTCATGTAGCAATAACTACAGTGATGAAAAGTTAGAGCAATTTTTGAAAGAACATTTGATCACAAGCATGATACAGGCTCTGCTGGGATTCTGATGAAAGCGTTTCCATTAGTTTGGCCAGAGCGCAGAGCGGCAGCAGCACCGCAGGGGCCATGTGAGCAACCAGGGGCCACATGCTGTGCAATCCACAAACCTTGCCACTCTACCTTTTCGGTCATAACTAAATTTATTCATACTTTCCTACCAAAATGATAATGTTTCCTTCCAGAAAGGAAAAGAAAAACTCCCACTCCAGATGAACAAAAGCACAGACTGTAACAGTAGGTGGTACAACTCAACCAAAGCCCAGGCCTTTAGTTTACACATCTACAAATGTGGAAACCAGAGAGCAGGATGCCCACTGCACATCCGAAGGTGACACAGAGCTGTAAGCCAGGAGTCAGAGATGCAAAGTTCATGAAGATGGCCACCGCCCAAGAGTTCAAATTATGTACTCAGGAAGTACTGTTTGGGTGCCGACAGGGAACAAGGCAATGTGTGGGGACTACAGCAAAGGGGCACAGGAAACGCCCTCCAGGGGCTCACAACACAGATGTGGAGAGAAGACTAAGAGACGACGGCGCAGAGGGTGGATGCCTTGCTGGGAGACCAGGGCGAGAAACACTGGTTAGAGAACAACAGGGCGACTGCAAGGGGGCTGAAGAGAGTTCGTATTTGTTTCAATGCGAAGACTTGATCTGACTCTTGGAAAAATGGTCAGGCTGAGATCGTTGTTTCGGGAGGTCCCATCCGACACCGTGATCCATTGTCAATCAGACGTGGAACTGGTCCAGTGAGTAAACACCCAACTCTGAAGCCTCAGCGAGGCCTCGTTTGTGAAACATCATCCTGGAGGCATGATGAGGGTCTACCAGCCCGGGCTTTGAGGGTGCTCGGGAGCCATCGCTCTGGACACCTGGCTGTTCCAAGCTCCTCCAGCCTTTCCTGGGGCCAATGTGCTCTTCGGGAAGGTTGCAATGGCCACCGCCACAGAGGGGACAAGTACTGAATGTGTAGAGCGAGAGGTTGAAAGAAGTCAACACACAGGAAGAGCCAGCATGAAATATTCCATGGCCCCTTGGCTTTAAATGTTTGAAAGGAGTTGAGGTCAAGTGGTGAGTTTTAAAAGGAAGAACTGAAGGGAAGCTTTAGGCTATGTCGTGGAGCATCATGCAGGCCGGAGTTTGGAAATTATTCTACCGGGAGCAAGTGTTGGTCAGGGGGGTGGGGAACAGAGAGGAGCCATGAAATGCAGACTTTAGGACAATGAATCAGATCACATTTAGCTGGATGAGTGGAGTATAAGACACTGTGTTTGGAAAACAGTGGGTTGAATAATCTAAGTTTGAAGGAATGGAGAATGAAACTAGAATGGGACAGTGACTGTGAAAGGAGATTTAAAGCAAGTGCATGATGCAGTGATGACAAGACCAGCCATGGAGTGGAGAGGGATGCTCGGAGGGCTTCTTGAGTCCCGAGGCTTGGGAACAGAGCCTTGACAAGCAACAGGTCTGAAGAGAGAAAAAATCCATTTGGACCTAAGTACGCGGTGAGTATGGTACATTCAAGGGGAGTGTTTAACAGAGAGAGAACAGGACGTGACATCTGGGTGACTAGAGATCCAGCTACAGATTACTGAACTGTAGGAGCTGATATAATTACTGAGAAAAAGATAACTGCAAAAAAGCTCAACAAACTGAGTTGTGTGGCACATTCAGCGTGTAGAAGGGGAACAGAAACCAGTAGAGAAGAGAGGAAGAAAAGGCCAGAAAATGAAAGAGAATTGGAACGCTTTGGGGCCACAGTACTAAGGAAAGAGAATATCAAGACCACATGTCAAATGCTACAGAGAAGTTCAGGGAACAATGGCTAGCTTACTAGGACCAGGACAAATCCGTCGCCACCACCAGGAGGAAAATCCATCGCTCTCTGACGATGGGTCAGTGTGAGAGGAGAACTCACTTTTCATAGTCAGGCATATTTTTATATATAGGCTTTTCATATATGCTTCCCTTGGTGAGACGTAATAGAGTATTTTTAAGATGTTATTTCAAATAATTCCTATAGCAAGGCACATCCTCTTGAACATGTTGGAAATTACAAGTATCTAAGATTCTTATGACAGTCAATTCCATTTGCACTGTGTCCCCTGCGATGATCAGACACCCCCAGCCTCGCTGTCTCTCCCCACCATCCTGCCCCCCGCACTTACGCTGAGGAGCTATGCCATGGTGGTGTGCAGGCTCTGGGATGAGACCCACTTCCTCAGTCAGAATTCTAGTTCTTCCTCTTCTACACCCTCTCGCGTGACTTTGGTAAGCCGATGGACTCTGTATCTGGTGTCTCACCTATAAAGTGGGGATGGTAACAGCACTGACCTCTCAGGGCTGTTGGATGAACACAGATGAAGGCCTGAGACCAGGGCTTGCCACGCAGTAGAGGCTTTCTCCTCATCCGGCACTTCAGAGGGTCGTTTAGTACCCAGAGCCCCGTTGGATGAACACAGATGAAGGCCTGAGACCAGGGCTTGCCACGCAGTAGAGGCATTCTCCTCATCCGGCACTTCAGAGGGTCGTTTAGTACCCAGAGCCCCTTGAATGTAATGGTGTTTGGTTTCCCAGCTTTACTTCCATCAACATCTCTGTATTTCTCTGGGGAGATCATAGCCCTCTCACATTCTAATGGTTAGGGTGGGGCTCTGTGGGTCCAAATGTGACCCAGACCCAAACTGTGCATGACCAAGTAACGCCGATTAAACCATGAAACTGAATTCAGCGTCTTTGCTTGGGCTCTCCTGCACATGGGCACATGTGGGATGGCAGTTTTTGGCTGTTGGTCACTGCACAGACCCTTGCCTTTTGGCCGAGCAGAGAGACAGAGAAGAAAACGCAGCCAGGAAAGCAACATTTATCTCTGGATCAAACTGGGCATGAAGCTACTTCAGCTTTCAGTCACATGATCAAATACACTGTTCTTTGGTTTAAATCAAGGTTGAGTTTATTTTTTGTCACTTTACAATGCCCCCCCCCCAAAAAACAAAAAAAAAAAAAAAAAAACGAGACAATGAGCAGATTACTTAATGGTGGAGCCTCTAGGCTCACAGAAAGCCTAAGTGAAGGAGCAGGCGCCTTAGGCCTTTGTCTTCACTTCGGCCGTAGCATATCTGGACGAAGGACCATCAGCTCCCACCCACATGAACTCCCGTGATTCCCCGTACATCTGAATACCGTGAACTCTGAAGGCTCCCAGGGGTCTTTACTGGACTGCCCCTTGGTGCCTATTTTGAATAAACCACTCCCATTTTTATTAATGTGATTTGAGTCACATTTAAGCGAATTACTTTTATCCCTCAAACAAGTTGATTGTTACAAGATAGAGTTATAATAGGTCTCAGCCTCAGTGTTTGTTAAGAAGAATTAGAGAATTACAAGGAAAAGCCATCTGTGCGTATACCTAACCGGACATTGACTCGGAAGGTCAGAAAGAAGATGTGGTCTGAGCACTGATCACACAGGCTGCTTAGGCCAGTGCAGCCCAGATTACTTGTGTTGTAGAAAGTAACTGTAACTCATCCCCCACTTCACTCTCAAATGTGTTCTATTTGGACGACAGAGTAAATGATTTCCTGACCTATCGAAAGTTTACAACATACCTAGGTCACTAAATGTTAATGTGTAAAAACTGCAAAGCAGACACAAGAAGTCAGTACCTTGAAGCCTGTACATACATACAAACCCAGCCTCCCTCGGGTGCCCTGCAAATGTACTGACTCAGACGTCTGAGAGGCAGGTTTCCCGATGCGTCATGTTTCTGATTGCACAGAAATGCACTGTTACCCTCTTAGGTTTGCAACAAATGACAAGACATTTATAAACACAACAAATTTTATATCCATTCCAGACGGACTCAACTTAGTGGCTAACTCATGTCTGTTAGAGAATTGTTCACATTTTTTGCTTAAGTACATGTGTCCTGAAAATTTTGAAACAGTGTCACACTTTAACATTAAAGATTTTTAAATTTAATTTGCACAGGTGTTTGAATATAAATAGTTTATTTATACAGACTTTCTTCAAGCACTGATTAAGGGCATTTAAGTAAAAAACTCAAGACAAGTTAAACAAAGGAGATGGAAGATGCACTAAAATTCAATTATGAATTATAAATACTTAGATAAAACCCTGGCAATCATTCTGTTTCACAACGTGTAGCATCATATAACACTACATCTGGAGACATTTTGAAAATAAATGTTTGATTTTCAACATTCAAATTGTTGAACTTGTTCCTCAGAGTTCTTCCTCTTTTAGAAAATCCTTTCGTGTTGTATTAATTCCAATCCCACACAACAAGAGCAAAGGAAAGAATGTCACAGCATCACCAGCGATTACATACTCCAGATTTTCACCAAAGCTGACACGAAGCCAGGACCACGGCAGGAGCCACTGATGATGTTACTGATGCTTCAGCAGCTTCCTCTGAGCTTTAAGAGAGACCTACGGGAGATGAGTCTTCTTCATTTGCTACATCCTTTAAGACATGGCTCTACAAAGCATCGCGGTGCCATGTGACTGCAGGTCCATCCATAACGTAGGTCAAAATTCTATCAAGAAAGCTTGTCTCTAAAATTTACACTTCTCTGAAGCCTTCCCTTGTTCTCTCAGAGTATTTAGTTCTCACCTATGTTCTTTCATTGCATTATCTGTCTGAACAAAACTCTAAATGACACAAAACTCTAAATGAACAGTACGAACAGAGTGATAAAAGTGTTGCAATTGCCTGGGGATCAGAGTAACCAAAGACACCTTCAAGGACAGAATTTTGCACTTACTATAAAAAAAAAATCCCTGGTGAGCAGATCAGAGACAAGAAGGGAATGTCTAGATAAAAGGAAGGAGGAGAGCAAAAGAAAGGTCTCAGAAATTATGAGTCCGTATCTTTTATCACATTGAAGCACAAAGAAACAAGGCAATAAATAAAAGCTGTGAAGCTAGAAATATATGTATATACATACCTCCTATATTCCGGTTCAATTTTCCCTCAAAGAAACAAAACAAAACAAAACAAAATGACAACAAAAAAACAACTCTTACTTCAAAATAATCAAAAGAGAAAAAAATCTCATACAATTTTATGAGATTCATACAAAATTATTACAAGAAAAAGAATTAAGTACAAAATACTATCTTTACAGGCAATAAAATCATGCAGATAGATATTTTTTTTTGGGGGGGTATTTTTTTTTTAAATTTATTGGGGTGACAATTGTTAGTAAAATTACATAGATTTCAGGTGTACAATTCTGTATTACATCATCTATAAATCCCATTGTGTGATGGAAGGAGAACAGATAGATATTTTTTAAAAACAATTGTACCCAAAAGAGGAGTACAGACCAGTCTCGTGATATACCAATACAAAAATCTGACATAAAATATTAACAATCACAGTATTGGAATAATTAAAAAAGAAGTACATCATGAGCGAGGAGGCTTATTCTAGGAATCCAAGATTGGCTCAGTATTAGAAAAACCCATTAACAAAATTCATCATATTAATAGAGGTAAAGAAAAATCATATGACTTTCCTAGATATATAAAAGACATTTGATAAAATTGATCATTCACTCACCTTAAAATATGCAATAAATAGAAATTGATGACTGTTTTTGATGTGCTTCAGCCCAAATACAGCATCTCCCTTAATGGGAAAACACTTGAGGCTTCCACAAAAGTTAGAGACAAAGCAATTAGAAAAGAAAAAACAATTAGAGACATAACAATTAGAAAGAAAGAAACAAGCAAACTTGAATTTCTGACCAAAACAAAACTGAGAGAATCTAGTACAGTAGAAGATTTTTAAATTGATGTAGAGAAATAAATAGCCTTTTTTCCCCAAAAAACATAGTAGCTAAAGTTTCTCTAAAGAGTTTGTCTCTTTCTTAGAAGTTCTGTAAGAAGATGCCAGTTTGTCTGCTATATTTTAACTATTTTGAAAACAGCAAAAGTGGACCGAACAAACTTGATAATTTGAAACAAAACAATCTTGAAACAGAAAGATATTTACACAAATAAGACACCAGCCACAATTCTCTTCAGACCCCCACTTAAGATTATTATTTTTTTATTTTGTATTAAATTTATTGAGGTAACATTGGTTAGTAAAATTACATAGGTTTCAGGTGTACAATTCTGTATTACATCATCTATAAATCCCATTGTGTGTTCACCACCCAGAGTCAGTTCTCCTTCCATCACCATATACTTGACCCCCTTTACCCTCCTCGACCTACCCTGTGCTCCTTAGTATTACTTTTGACAACACTAGGCCAAGCACGACAGCATATGGTGAATGTGAGAGTGTCTCTTAAGTCTTTATTGCCTATCTTTTGGCTGCTGCATCCTCTTAACTGTTCAACAAATGTTCTTTGAATAAATAAATCAATATGTACTTTCCAGTGCTCAAAACATCAGGCCATTCTGAAACCTCTGGCCGAAGAAAGGGCCTTACTTTCTAGATATGACATAAAATTGCAGACTGTGTCTATAACCAGATCTTAGAAAAGAAAACTGAGATCCTCACTAACACATTCAATTTCTTTCCTGAACTCAGAGCTGAGAAGAAGGCTGGAAATCTGTGAAAGACAAACAGATGGAAAGAAAACCAGTCAAAGGGAAGTTGTTTTGTGCCCAAGGGTTTGGGATTGCAGGGGCCACACCAGTGGAGAGTCAGCAAGAACAAGCACCACCGTTTCTAGAAGAATATGGAGTAATTGATACAGGAGTTCAAAATGTCTTCATGAGATAGCTCTCTTATACATCATTTCAGGTTTTTAAAATTATAAATAAAAGAATTAATTACAAAACAAAGGCATAAAACTAGCTTATAATTAATCCTCCTTCCATTCCCACATTGAATCTATCACTTTGTTCTTTTTTCCTCACAAACAATAGAAGATTACTATTACATGCAATTCTTTCTGTTTTCACTTCTTTTGGCAACTGAAGAAATAGCACAGGCTTTCAGGATAGATGAACTTGCCTTTGGTGCGGAATAAACTACAGCAAGTCCCTTGTGTTCTGAGGCTAATTGCCCATCTTCAACGACTCAAGAGCACCTACCTGGTCCATAATGAGTGCTTCCTAACGACCTCTTTTCCCATTCACGTGCACACACATACTCAACGTGTTCCTCTTATTGCCAAGTCTAGCGAGAGTGGCTTCACTGACACGCACTGTGGATGCACATGGTTACCGCCAGCACAGAGGACTCTGCTGGCCAGAGAAGCCCGCCTGTGAGGGGTACTCCCCTCGAGCACCCCACTCTCTGGCACTTGACCTCCCCCCAGTCTCAGCCTCATCTCTTCTCTTCTACACCATCCTTTCCAGTGACACTGGTCTTTCCCTGTTGCCCCAATACCCAACTAGTTGTATGTTTGTAAATGGATGAAAAATAGCAAAATAAGAATAATGTTTTATGACACATCAAAATCATAGGAAGCTCAAGTTCCAGTGCCCATAAATGGAGGTTTGGCAACAAAATCTCACCCACCCAAATACTACCTCCGTCTGCCTTCACGCTGCAAACAGCTAAGCAGCAGCTCCAAAGGCTGTATGGCCCACCAAGCCTAAAACGCTGACATGTGGCTCTTGTCTTCGCACCTCCCCTCAGAGCCCAGCACCTGTCAGTGCTCAGTGAACGCGGCTGCATGGAGGCTGGTCTCCTGAGTGCAGGGAGATCACTGTTCTCCTCTTCACAGGAGCGACACTGGAGGAGACGTCCAAATAACACCTCCCTTATCGACTCAAAAATGCCACTGGTTCTAGGTCATACCAGGACTAAAGGCACTTAGAAATAATGGTGGCAAAGGGACACAAGTCACTTCAAGTTGTTATTTTATTGTGATTTAGAGAAATCCTAGGTTTATTTACTACACTTTTCATCGTAAGTATCCCTTGTGCTCATGTAATATATGTGAGCGATGCAAAGTGGTGAGCGCACTCCTGACCCTTCTTCACATGTGGAGGCCGACTGCTCTGAATCTCTGTTTGAGTCAAAGTCACCAGTATCTGTGTTTTGTCTACATAACTTTGTCCTCTATCACCTGGAGAGTTGGGGACACAGCCTGAGAGCGAGAGTACTGACCCCAGCACGAAGCGTTCAAGGTCACATCGCCGCCAATACAGCGGCCACCGCGCTGAGATGGGCACTTTCGTGATCTTTCCAGCTGGTGGTGGGGGGTGGGGGCATCTATTAAGGGTTTGTTGACTGAATCACCAAGAAGTCGCTGCGTCCGTCATGGCACTGGGACTCCGCTTTTTAACAACCTTAGTCTTTGTTCAGGTTCACATTCAGGAAAATGCACCCAGAACTAGCACGCCTCGCTCATGTGTTCCAGGAGACTTTCCCCTCTGTCCCTGAGTCTGGAAGAATTTCTTCTAAGAGAAAGGTTTCTCTTTTCATGTCCTTTGAGATTCCCTGAATTCTCTCCTCCTAAGAGTGAAGCATGTTTTGTTTTTTCCAAACAATTCACATCACACAGTTGAATCCATGACAATGTGAACAGCTATGACCAAGCCATGCGTGGATCTGCGCCCCCGCCCCAACCAGTAGCAATTTTAAATTAGAGAGACATTTTCAGATTTCAAGAATCTTAAAATATGACTTGAGTGGACAAACTAAAATTGATGAAATATGGTAAAGGCTAACGCTGTGAGGACTTATTACATGCTGAGAGCTTTTCCATTATATTTATTAACTCATTTAATCATAATAATACACAAACCTGCAAAATAGGTGGTATCATTTTCGTTATTTTGTAAATCAAGTAGAGGTATGTTATGCCCAGATCATCAATCCAGCTCTTTTTTTTTTCCTTTTTTTGGCAGCGTTGTTCTACCCTTGACAAACACTGCTGTTGAGAAAACAGTAAGACATCGGGATACTCAAAAAAAAAAAAAGAAAAAAGAAAGAACTGTCTTTCAATATATTAATAGTCTCCCACTAGCGTTGCTAGATAAGATAAACGCCCAGTTAAATTGGATTCTCAGAAAAGGAAAGTATAAGTTTTAGTGTAAATATATCCCAAATGTATCTTGGGAAATACTTATACTAAAAAAAAAAAAAAAAAAAAAAAAAAAAAAATTACTCGTTTTCTGAAGTTCACATGTAACTGGGCGCCCTGTGCTTTTATATCTAGATCTGGCCAGCCTGTCTTTCCCACGCCCAGCTCTTTACACATCCTCACAAAACCTCGCTTCCCTTCCACCATAGAGGCAGACGCCCATATATTTTCAGCACATTTAGCATGTTCTATGTTTTTACAGGAGTACATACAGTACTTTGCATATGCCATATGCCTTGTATACATTACTAATGGTCCCCAAAACAGCCTGGCAAGGACAGTGTTTGCTAGCCACATTGTATAGATGGGTACATCGAAGAGAAAAGGTGAATAGTATCGTAAGGTTACACAGAAAATGAGTGGTGAAATATATACACAATCCCAGTTCTGTCTGGCTGCAGAGGCCGTGCTCTTTGCAGTGAAAACCACAGCTTTGTGCCCATCTCACATCTTCACTGTTCTGAGCCATTTTGCAAGTGGACATTATCGCTCCTGTGCCAGTTCATCTGAAACAGGGTTATTGCCAAAATGTGCATGCTTCTGCCTTGCCGCTAATCCTACCCTGCAGTGATCTGAGGCGAAATGGCCAGCTTGATGCTGCCTCTCCCCCACTCGTGCACCAACAAGTAAACAAGAAACCCATGCTGATGTCACGTTCAGATGGAAAACCAGGTGTATGAATCAATAGGTGTGTGTTTTCCACATTGAATAGGGACATGTCCATTAGGCAAAAACACTCACGTTCAGAGGATAGAACATGAATTGAAGGCTTTTTGCCCCCAGGCCGTGACTTACAGCCAGACATCATAGGAGGCGACCCAAACGTGGTGCAGGCTACACTCTGGTTATGTGCGATGCTTTTTGGTGAATTAAAGCAGAGGCAAGAAAGAAGGAAGAAAGCGAGATGTAACTGACCAAGGGAGCAGAACCGACAATCTGAAATAGAGCTAGCATTTGGGAACACATGCAGAAATTTTGAATATGATGAAGGTTGCATCCGGGGTTGCCAGATAAAGTACAAGATACTGAGTTAAATTTGAATTGCAGGAAAACAAGGAATAATTTGTAGTGTATATTTTTAGAGTGCTAGTTTGATCTAGGAGCCACTTAAATGTGTTACTAATGTGTTATCTATTTTAGATTTTTAATAAATATTTTAAAACTCCTTTGCCCCCTACAAGATTGACAGCAATTAAAATGGAGACGTATGGAGACACCAGAGCTCATTTCTAGTAGGGATGAAAATTTGTAAAACCAGTATGGACATCAGCTGGGTTCAATAGTAAAGTTGCAAATGTTCCATCTGGGACTCGGAGATTCTGCTCTCAGGTGCAAATCACAGAAAGTCTTGTTCACGCACAGCAAGTGGCCAGACAATAATCTGAAAAGCAGAACTCGGGGACGCAGGCTAGGCCAGAATTATGGTATATCTGTAAGGTGTAAAATTGTGCAGAAAGTGGACTAACTACCGTTACGCTAACAATTAACCTTTTCTTTTGTTGAAGAAGATGGACACAGGTCCCATCGAGAAAAGCCCAAGGAGGATAATTTAGGATTTTGGTTATATAGGAATGCGGCGTGTAAGAGGGCTTCGAAGTTAACAGTAATTCCCTAAACTGAGTGGTGCATGTGTGTGTGAGTTTTATTCATCATTCCTTACTCGTAGTCCATACATGCTTTATTTATTCAACACTTTAAATTTTAAAATGAGTAACTAATTACCTTGACAGCCTGCTTTCTCCATCCTCTCTCACACTCCTGGTCTCACACTCATGGGGGGTGAAGCGTTAGGAATGGCCTCCCAGGTTCTGAGACTGGGCTTTTGGAGCCTACAGGGTGGTCTGGGGACTTCCCAGTCACTGTGGAGTCTGGCATTTCTTAGCATCACCGAAAACTTCCATTCCATTGTCCCTGTAGAGTATCCTGAGCCTCTGGAAATTGTTACGGTTGTGTTGGGAGATATTTCCTTTATCAATACCCCCAATGACAGAAGAGAAGTAACCTGAACATTTGTCTTTCTCATCTGTGCTACTGACAGACTGAGAGACTTTTATGCTTAAATATACCCTCACCATCAGTAAGTGTATTGCGTTCTAAAATATGAAGTCCGCAATCTACACTGTGGTTTACCTCAGATTGTCTAATCAATGGTTTGATACATTTCATATAGTCTAAACTCACTCTGGGAAAAAATAACATTAGTCTGCATTTGCATGGCTGAAAATTATTGGATGAATATCATTATGAGGATCTATGCTGTCCTGGCAACTCCATTATTAAATATGAAATACGTTTAAGTGTCTTTCAAATAAATTTAAAATACTTTATAAAGATAGTACATTTCAAAATTAATTCAGATATGGTTCCTCCTTTGCCATAATGATACTATTCTACCTCCTAACTCAAATTTATAGTGTTAATCTTTTTCAATAAGCAGAAATCTAATCAAATCAATGGAAAGACATGGAGCCGGATGTCAGGTGTTCAATGAAGTGATTTGTGTTTAAAATGAGGGACACCTCTTGTTAGTGCCCGGCTTACAAAAATGCAAACTAGGACTAGAACTGTTGCCAGCAAACCGTAACCTGGGGTCACCACTGAGTTGAAACAAGCCACGTGCACATGCCCCGGAGACTCCCTTGGGCAGGCTGGTGAGGGGACACACTGCAGCTTGAAGGTCTCTGGCCCCACCCTTGTTCTGTTGCCCAGCGTTAGCCTCCCTGACTCAGACTGATGCCCAGAGAAATCGAAGGCATCTCCCGAGAAGTCTAAGACAGGACCCAAATTCCCCCTTTCTCTCAGTGTCTTCACCAACCCACCTTGGTCCTTTCCTCCCAGGCTGAGCCAGGGCCTCTCACTGCTTGTCCGGGCAGGTCACTGAGGATGGAGGGTGACACGTGAGGCCTAGAGAAGAACAGTAAGCTGAGCCCTTCGAGCAGCAGCATTTTAGTTTTTGTGCACTCGTGATGGTGTTGCAATGACTTTGCAGTCGTGTGTCCCCTTTGTTCTTGGGCCCGGCCCCCGCACTGCCTGTCCAGGGCCTCCAGTAGCAAAGAGCCATGATAGCATCTCTCCAGCAGCTCCCTGTCAGAAACAGGGGCCACTCTCACTGATCTCTAGAGACTCTGTCCCACCAACAGAAAATCAAGGGCCACTTAAATCTCAACATTTCCTTGACAGTTAAAATGAAAAAAAACCTCACCCAGAATAGTTTTTACAAAGGGAGTCAGGGAGAAGTTTGGGATAAAGTTGCTTTTGTTACCATGATAACTACTGCTAACTAACATCACGGTCTTTCAGTTTAAAGCTCGTAGCTCAGAGAAAAATCGTTCTGCATGGTTATTGATTAAAAATGCGAAATGCTTCCTTCGGCACCTTCAAGTGCCGTTATTATCAGCATAAAATGGACAGATTTTTCCACTTCAACTGATCTCTGGAGAATATACTCTAAAAATGGGACTCTACACCAGCACCCAATGCTTGAAATGGGAAAAGAATGACTGAATTTGGGTTGTATGGAAGAGTTGCAAGTCAGGAAGAGAACTTTCTGAGCTGTGACACCTCTGCTCTCAGGAATCCAGTGATGAGTGACCTTCTCATCAGGATGTAACTGACAGGCCAGGGATAACTGTTCTATCAAATAAATGTGCTTGGTGATAAAAGCTACTTTTCTTGGGAAAAGGGGAAAGACTGTTCCCTCCATTGTTTTTGCATTAAAACTGCTTCTTTACGTCCTTATCATGTCCTCCTATGGTTTATTCCTTCTCATTTTTACCCCAGGTTACAGCTGCGGGTGTCAGCTCTTCTGGAGTTCCTCTGTGGCCAAGAATCTCAGCTCTGCCAGTTACCTTAACGCGGCCTTCCTCGTCTTCCTGCGCTTTCCTGTTCCCAGGGTTTCTCTCAGTGAGATGGGTGGGGTTGTGCTGCACACACAGCACATGGAGCCGTTAGAGGCTGAGTAGGCATGTGAGCCTCTTCCCCAAAAGCGCTGGCACCAGCAAACCCCACTGGGTATGAGTGTGTGGGAACTAAAAGCTTAGAGCCCCTCTGCCTTCCCAAAGCTGCAGGCAACTGCTTGTCACCTACGTGCTCCGTCTCTCCTCCAGCAGAAACCTCGCTGTGAGCAGGGCTTCCCATGCCTGTCCTTGGACCCGGCGTGCAGTCCCCTCAGAGAAGCCTGTGGTGGCCAGGTGTCCTCTGCCCAGCTGGACAGGAGGCCCCGCTACCTACCAGCCTGCAATATCAGTGGTGAGCATTGCCAATTCTGGATTCCAGCCATCGTCCCCAGCTCACTCTGGGCCCATGTGGTCACCTGCCTTTGCCCCCCTGTTACCTGCTATCATCAGTCCCCACTGAATATAATGTTCTGTCCTGACAGGTGAACCACCTGTGCGGGAAGCTCTGTGCACAGCAGTCCCTCTGGGACCTGCCTGGCTCAGGACGACTGGTTCCTGGCCTGGTTCTTTCCTGCACATTTGTCCCACTGAAGATAAGCGGTGGTGCCCAGTCCCCTCAGTGCGTGAGTGACATGGAGACTAGACCATCATGGTGCCATTATAGAGATCCATGTCATTTTTACACGGACAATGTTCCAAGTGGGCTGATATTCCAGCAGAGCCCTGGCATCAACCTCAGTGATCACTCAGCTTTCCACACATCACCGAGGGGGACAGTGCTTTCTTCTGAAGCTGTGAACAACAACAATGCATGCATAATTCTAGTGGGCAGCAGCATGGTCTTCTGATGAAAAGCTGGCATTTTTATTGCTGGAAAATCCGTCCAGCTCAGTGAAACAGACCCACTTCAGCTTCCTGTCAGCTGTGGACCTGCTCTGTTGTGTGGAAGGGAGGCCATACTCTGATTCTCCCAATCCACTCTCTTCCCCTGAGTTAGACCTGAACCCCAGAGACGTCACTGAGAGCCCTCTGTGTGTCATTTTAGAAGCTGGGAACAGGTGCCATGCCCTTGAGAGCTCAGAGTCTGTTAGAAGAAGCAAACACATAAATGACCACTTCCAGATGATTTAGTGAGAGGTAAGTTACACATGATGTTAGGGAATCACAGAGTCAGGGTGCAATCTCAACACAAAAGAGCCAGATGATCAACGATAATCTGGAAATTAAAAGCTTCCAGAGAATGAAACAGAATGGACCAAGCCAGACACAATCCAGTGAGCTGTGTGTGCCCCGGGGCGAGGAGACGTGGCCCCTCAGAGAGGAACTGTTTATTTCTTAGACTATAGAGAAGCCCTGGAGGGATTTAAGTGAGGAAACCACGTGGACAAATCTGAATTTTAAGCAGATGTCTCTGACCGTGACCTGGGGGATGATTCCATTGTGGGCACGGTCGGAAGGAGGAAACCCAATGACGGGCTGGGTAGCCATGGATTAGACAGATAAGTACTGATTGTCCACTTTGCAATAGGATGGACAGAGTGTTGGTGCTGAGGGTAGAGCAGGAAACAGGACAAACTCACTCCCACGGGCCGTTTCTCTGGATCGCCATAAATTCTGCAAAGAAGTGCACGTTGTGACCAGATGGGAAAACAGGGGCTGCTGAGTGAACATGAGGAAAACATCCCAAGTGGAAATGACATCCAACTGAGACCTGCAGCCATGTTGTCCGTCCACGGCTGGTCCGTGGAGGAGTGGAGGGTTCGGGACTACAGGCTAATGAGCAGTACGTGCAAGACGGAGGGCACGTGCTGGTGCAAAGCCCTGGGGGAGTGTGAGTTGAGGACGAGTGAAACAGTAAAGGAAGAAAGACAGTCCAGGGCGTGTGGTCCAGCTGATGGTTTCTGCAAGGACGGCTTTTGTTTGAAAGGCTTGGACTGACCTTTCCATTACACCAACTTTAACAACATAAAAAATTAGAAGGTAGAACCTAATTGGGTTCCCTTGGTTACGCTGGAAATCTCCAATAATACTTTTCATGTTCAAACAGATGGGGAAATTTACAGTGGAAAACATAACGCAATTATTTTATTATTACAATTCAAAATTAGGAGGAATCACGCATACCCTAATACTAACCCACCTCAGCAAAGATTCAAATCATTGAGCACATTTAAACCATTACGTTGAGAATACAGGTCACCCTTCTAGGATGTTTTCATTAATATCAGACGCTTCAGTCAGGATGAGCAGCCCATGCTTGGCTCTGCGAGTTCTCAAGTTTGCCATATTTTTGCAAAGAATTTGATACGAGATACCTTAAAGGTTAAAAGAAAAAGAATACCTTTTCATTATTTTGATGATTTCTTTGCTGTTCAGAAGTTCTTTAGACAAAAAGGTAACCTACTAAATGGGAAAAGATACTGACAAATCATACATTGGATAAGGGTTAGTATCCAAAATACATAGAGAACCCATACATTTGAACAATAAGGAAACAACCCAATTAAAAAATGGGCAGAGGATCTGAATAGATATTTTTTCCAAAGAAGACATACAGATAACCAATAGGCACATGAAAAGATGTTCAACATCACTAATTATTAGGGAAATGCCAATCAAAACTACACTGAAATATCACCTCACACCCTTCGGAATGGCTGTCATCAAAAAGACAAGAGGTAACAAGTGTTGGTGAGCATTTAGAGAAAAGGGAACCCTCATGCACTGTTGGTGGAAATGTAAATGAGTGCAGCCACTATGGAAAACAGTATGGAGGTTCCTCAAAAAATTGAAAATAGAAGTACCTTATGGCCCAGCAGTTCCACTCCTGGGTATTTACCTGAAGAATATGAAAACACTAATTTGAAAAGATATATGCACCCCTATGTTCACTGCAGTGTTGTTTACAATAGCCAAGATATGGAAGCAACCTAGGTGTCTATTGATAGGTGATCAGATAAAGAAAAATTGATACATATATACAGTGGGATATTACTCAGCAATAAAAAAATGAAATCCTGCCTTTTGTGACAACAAGAATGGGCCTTAAGGGTATTATGCTGAGTGAAATAAGTCAGACAGAGAGATCTTGTGATTTCACTTATATGTGGAATATAAAAGCAAATGAATAAAAACAAACCCATAGAGGCAGACAGCAGATTGGTGGTTGCCAGAGGGAAGAGAGGGGGAAGGAGGCGAAACGGATCAAGGGGGGCAGTCATGTGGTGACACATGGAAACTAGACTTTGGTGGGCAGCACAGGAAGTGCGGACAGATGTCGGATTATAAGATTGCACACCTGAAACTTATGTAATGTTATAAAGCAATGTTCACTCAATAAAAACAGATGAAGATAAAGAATACCTTCAGTTTTATGAACTAAGTTTGAGTTTAAGCTTCTATAAATATGTAATGTACTATGATGCATCACTTAATATAACGTTGACAATGAATCTTATTTCAAAAAAAATAAATAAATAAAAAAAACAGCAAATGGAGGGGCAAACCAAAAAACAAAGCAAAGGCTTGGAAACAACACAAATCTTAAAGACGCGGCCCGCAGCTTGCAGTCTCAACTTCACTGAGTTGATTATGGATGAAACAAGCATTCTCCGGGTTTTAATAGGATTCAGAAGTCTCACAGTGTAATATGTTAAATGTTCAGGTTACCATCAAAATGACTGGCCATGCAAAGGCCATGACATGCTGAACGAGCCTCAAAGGAAAAAAATGTCAGAAGATGTCAACCCTGAGATGGCCTGGCTGTTGAAATGATTAAAGATTGAAAGATGCTGTTTAACTCCCCCCCACTCCTTTAAAGGTGCACAAGCTTGAAGGGGCTGGAAGTATAGAAATGCTCAACAGAAACACAGAAATTTAAGAAAGAACCAAATGTAAAATTTAGAACTGAGAAATACAATAAACAGAAAACTATAATTTAATGGATGAGCTCAACAGAAAACTAGGGTGACCTAGAGAGACCAATAGGTCGTCTAATCTGAAGAACAAAGAAGAGAAGCATTGAGAAGCAGAGTGAACAGAGTCTCAGGTTACCGTAGGACAATATCCAAAGTTCATTGTGTCGTTGGGATCCCTGAGAGAAGAGAAAGAGACTGGTACAGAAAAACAGACGTGCAAAGGGGTGGTTGGTGACTTTTATGAAAAATACAAATTCTACAGCTTGAAGACGAGCAAACGCAGGCAGAGTAAACCCGAAGAGAAACTTGCCCAGACATATCGAGAATAGATGTATGAAAACTAAAGATGAAAGAAAACGTCTAGGACTCAGCCAGAGAGCAGCATATTACATTTATGGCACACCACTTCCAAGGACAGCAGGTGTCCGACCAGAGGCCAGAAAACGGACCAGAGAGAACACAACAGCTAAGCCAGCATGCCACACCCATGACACAAGTCCTCCAGGAACGAAGGGTGAATTGAGACATTCTGAGGCGAAGGGAAACGGAAGTTGTCACTGGGTGGCCAGCTGTAAGGCAGGCTCACCCGCTCCCCTGGGCCATGCTCAATCCCTGGGCAACATGAGGCACCATCAAAATGGAATCCAAAAGAACTGAACCATTAAGAATCATAAAATATAAAATTAATTCAAAGGAATCAAATTACTTAAAATTGTAAAATGTAAACATAAATGAATTGGAAATACAGTAATAACATAACAAGAAATTGAGAGAGTAGTGAAAAAAGTTACCAAAAGCATTAGAAGATTGGTCCCAATAGATTAACTGATGAATTCAGTCAGACCCTTAAGGAAAAATAGTCCTGGTGTTACATAAACTATTATCCAGCATCCAAAAAAAAGAGTCACAGACCGCATTTTATGAATTAAATAATGGCCATCATCAAAAACCTAATAAAGAGAAAAGTCAAGCAAATGGCAAAAATTATAGGTCATTACAAACTATTATAATCAAGTAAATGCATCATCCAGATACTTTCCTGCAAACTCAGTTCAAAGCAGCCGTAGGCTCTCCTGGTCCAGCCTCCATACTCACTCTCTGTTCAGTCTCACCGGCCTCATTATTTGAAGATTAAATGGCACAAATTCAGGTAATTACTATTACTGTACATTTTTCAAGAAGTGTTTCAAAATGAGTACCATGTGCCTAATGTTCTAGAATCTGCATGAACATGAATATAAATCACACTTATTGATAATAATCAAAGAGTACACCTGTGACCTGAAAGGCAGTGAAGGAAACACTGAGAATCAGAATCGCTGGTTGTCTTTGACGTCATGTCAGGGCACACGTGGCCCTGGCTTTGCACCCTCAGTCTCCAGGACTGAGTGCACGTCCTCCTGCACCCGTTTCTGGACCCTGCACTGTTCACCCGGTAGCTGCCATGCTCATGATACACGTCACAGGCAACGTACTCTCAGACCCCAGCTCTGATTTCTAAGTAGTTTCAATGGTCAGCGCCCCGGAGGATGAGTGTGTGCACAGTTTGCATTCACTGCTGCATTCAGACAAGGTAACACAGTGGGCTGGGGTGTCCGTGGCTCTCTGTGGCGACCCAATGGGCTAGCCCAACAACAGTCTGCTGGACAAAGGCTGGTGAGCTTCCTGCCGGAGGGATGGCTTTTGTCTGCTTCAATGGCCATTATTAGAGTGGCTTTAGCTGCCAGATGGGAGCTGTGAAGTGTGAGACGGGCGCTCAGACCTGACCCCAATCCAGCCATTCAATTTGCTTCTGGGTCCAGATTTGCAAGTAAACATGAAAGCAGATTTTTAGAAAACTTGGTAAGAACTGGGATGAAAAAATTACTGCTTGAGACACTTCTAGGACTGTGTTGAAAACCAGGAGGGACGACAGGTGTTTCCTGCCCCATTTCCACAGACCACTCTGGTTCAGGACCATGGACGAGCCAGCACAGCAGTCCACACATGCCTGCAGAGTGCGGTGGACGGCAATAGGGGACAGCAAAGAAACTGAGGCACGTGGTGAAGCAGAGGCAGCGGCAGCTCTCAGCCACAGAGGTCCTGACTCAGAGCCCCGAATCCTGTGTAGGGGTGGGAGGCACGAGGTTCTGGAAGAGCAGATGCTCTAAGAGCTTCTGGAGGTGTTGCTATTTCTAGGACACCAGCCGCATCTGGGGGTGTTGTGAGTCAGGGGGCAGGCAGCGCACTGAAAACAATAGCACCCTTAACACCCCTGTGAATCTGAGAGCCAAATACACTGCAGACGGCAGTGAGTCTTGGCCTAAGCCTCCAAAATAAGAAGGGCTGTGCCCTCCATTTTCTATGCACATCAGAGCCGTGGTGAGCATGGAGCTAGGGCATCGCTACCCAATAATGTGTTGCCATACTTAGCGTGTGTGAGCTTCCGGAGGTTGTGGGCACCAGAAGTGCCCGCAGTAGATGCAAAGGCACTTAGGGTGTTTGCAAGGGCTCTCCAAGCCCCGATCTTTAATCCTGAAAACCAGAGGGGGTGAGCCACAGCCTCCCCTCCCACCCCACACGTCCGTGCCCTCCCGTGCCCTGCCACACGTTGGACGGTGTGCCACGCACAGTGCCCAGGAGCAGCACCAGTGCGTCCCCGGGGGACATGTGTGGGAAGTGGGGGAGGGGGGAGTTATGCGTGTCACGCTTGTTGAAATGGGAGAAAGGTCTCAGGTCATCAGGTGAGGTGGGGGTCTAGCCACTCAGCATCGCTGGGAGCGCAGGACGGAACTGTAGGGCAGACGGTAAATACCCCTGGGGCTGAATGTGTGTCCAGGGATGACATTCGTGGGGACGGTACCAATGTCTGGAGAGGAAGGTTCAGAGCAGAAGCTGCACTGTGCACTGAGGTAGCACAAAGCATGTTCCCCTCAACTGAGAAGAAAAGGAAGGTACGTTTCCTGTTGTCCAAGGGGTCAGGTCCAGTTTCAGACATCTTCACGTTCTGCTATCTAGGAATGGTTGCTAACGGTACTTAAATATATATGGTGGCATTAAGTGTAGTAGGAATTTGCGTATTCAAGTTGTTAAACTGCATCAGAAGAAAAATAATTGCAGCTTTTGATGTTGCAGAATATAGCACAGCAAATGGAGCCAAAGAGTGGAGACCACAAAACACTGGCAAGGAGGGGCCATTGTCCGCTCTACTCTCTTCTTTGACTGTTTTGCTTTTTTCTTGTTTGGCACGGTCCCAAACCTATTGGCCTCATCCAGAGAGAGGAATATTGTGCAGTAATCAAATATGAGTGAGCAAGCCACGAAACGACATGGAGCAAACCTGAGTGGGTATCGCTGAGAGAAAGGTGCTGAGGCAAAAGCCTGCGTACTGAATGATTCCAACTCTACAACGTCATGGAAAAGGCAAAACCCTGGAGACAGTAAAGAGATTGGAGGTCCTCAGGGATGGTGGGGAGGGAGGGAGGGAGGGTTGAGTAGATGGATCCCAGGGCGTTTTGGGGGCAGGAAACTATTCTGTGTGATACTATAATGGTAGATACACATCACTATATATTTGTCTAAAACCCACAGACCTGCACAACATTGAGAGTGAATTCTAATGGGCACTAGCTACTTCAGCCAATAATAATGCATCAATATTGGTAAGCAATTGCAACCAATGTACTGCTCTAATGCAAGACATTAGTAATAGCAGAAATTGTGGGGAGGAGGAGACGGGGAGGAGGGGAACTCTTGGCACCATTTTTCTGTAAACCTAAAGCTGTTCTAAGAATAGTCTGTTACATTTTTTAAACTTTTTAAATGTAGAGTTAAAGATAAAAGTGTCAGCATGTCTCAGTGCACGCCAGGCTCTGGCCTGCGGGTGTTGACTTGCATGTTGACCCTGCCCATCTACCTCAGGACCGCGGGGTAAACAGGTCAGATGTGAGAACCAGAGGAAACCAATTTTGTTTTGGGCGCACTGGGCTGCGTTTCTATCAGAACATGCAAAAGTCGGCTACAATAATGGTTTAATTACCACTGGCCTTTCACACTTGCAGCAATTTTCTCTGATCAAGGCACAGATGTGACTCAGCAAACTGATGTATTGTGGCAGAAGCACACTATTGCATTATGTAGCAAGAGCCAATAAATGCTGAGCAAAGTTAATGCATTTATCACGGAATTATAAATTATATATGAACCAGATTGCGTGGCATCCTTTATAACTGAGCTCCGGAACTCAGAAAAATCCCTGGGTATTTTCAAAACTAAGATCGACTGGGCTGGCATTTAAAATTGTCATAGAGTCACTGGATTATTATGCAAGCATCTTCTTTGCCTGGCGATGGGGCTAGCCAGATTTATGGATTAATCCTTATAGCGTGTTGGATTGTCACTGACTCACTGGATGGAGCTACTCAATCTGTCTCTTAGCACCGAGGCACTGACAAAGGGGGGCCGAATTCCAGTAACACTTAGTGAGGGACACTGACATTTGAATTTCTTATAATGTCCATTGTCACAAAATACCCTTCTTTAGATGTTTTTTCAACCATTTAAAGTGTAAAAATCACTCCGAGCCCACGGGTTATAAACGCAGGCGAGGGCTGTTTGGTGGCAGGCTGTGGTTTGCCAGCCCCGGGCACGTCTCCTGCTGAGGAGAGCACGACCTGCACCCCATTCCAGTTCTGAGGGTGACCTTCCTGGTGTCCTGGGTGCACGTTACTCAAACTCCGACTATTCCTCAGGGCTTCCTGTATCTTCAGTCACTCATTCTGAACCAGGAACACTTTTCAGGAACATGGTTGCATATCCCCTGCCTATTGAAAACTCAAAGTTTTCTGGTGCTGGTGCTCTTTGCTTTATTTCTGTTGGATTTAATGGCTGACTCTTTCTGGTGGGAGATCAGAAAAGAAACAGTTCTCCTGCGGTCAGTGGGCATCGCATTTCCCGAGCACCAGGGCTGCCCACCAGCGGATCTTAACTTTGGTGGGACAGGAGGCTATGTAATTACTGGAACTCCAAATGCAGACTTTTCCTGACTACCCCAACCTTTTAAAGTAATATTTGTTTGTTAAGATAAGCAATTTTTCTAGAATTGAATATTGCTGTTCAACTCCATAAGGAGCTATTTCCTAGAGATTCATTTCCTGAAGGTGAACTTCAGGTCAGAGAGTAGCAGCAATATTATTTCTTATCACATACTGTCCCGTATTTTTAAGAAGCGGATCCAGCGGGCAGCTCACGTGGCCACCCAAAGGGTTCTCAAGTCGTCCGTGATCTCGGCGGCCATGCTTCCACGTCATCACTTCATGAAGGGACGAGCTTCCCCGCACTGTCCACCCTGTGTTTCTCAGTCAGCTGTGCTTCTCTGCAGCTAATGCCTTCTGTTTGCTGGCGTGAGTAATCTGTGATGCTAGCAAAGCCCCTAGCAATTGCTGGGACGGCAGAAAATACATGGACATACTTCTGAAAGAGACTTTGTTGGGAAAATAAAACTTCCAGTAGCCAGGCTTTTGGAACGTACATGTTCCTTTCCTACGGCCAGAGATAAACTACTCCAGGCAGCAGCCAAATCTGGGTGCGTGTGTGTGGTGTTTATATCTTGTGCATAGATCTATCCATATAGTCTGTGTATGAATAGAAATCTGTCTGCATATACACGTTGAGTATATTCAATATATTTATTATTAAATATTAATTGCATATTGGTGATCAATAGTTAACACATTAAATGATTCACATACTAAATGTACTTCATATATTACATTAATATTAATAACAATATATTACACAGTTGACATTTGCTATATTTTAAATCATAAATATACTTATTAATAATGTATATCTGATGGGCAAAACATACTTAATACATAAAATATATAAATTTAAACATATTAAATATAAGTACTTTGTTTTTGATGTTTAAAATTTGTCAGTTAAGGTTCCTCGGTTCTCGGGTGGCTCCTGACGGCACGCTGGACTTCAGCGACTGGGAACTCACGTGTGTGCTTGCTCCCCTTGACAGATGCTTGGTGGTGATGTTAGATGTTGGCAACTGGGGCAGCGATGAGAAGCCTAAAATGATTCCACGGAAAGTCCTGTCGAGCTGCAATGAAAGTCTCTGTGCATTTCCCTCGGCACCGTCTTGTTCACAGATCACAGCTCCTTCCGGGACTCATTTCCAGAGCTGAGTTAATAGCGGTGGAAACCTAGGCATGTGTATCTCCGGGAGTCTTAGAAAGTGGGCAGCCAGAGCGAACAGGGTTCCAAATGTGGCATCGCAAACACCAGAGCCCTGGTCGGGCAACAGAAGCCCTCTGTCACGTTGGTGCCCAAGAGTCGCGTGGCAGGGACATGCACGTTTGCTGTGCTCTGAGCTGCATGGGGCCACCAGCATTCATTTTCTTGGCACTGGCTGAGTCCCAGCGTCAGGCTGGAGTACACAGTGCTGCCGTATTGACCAGAATCTCCTGTGTAGCATCTCGCTGTGTGGGGCACTAGCCAGAAAGAGGCATCGTCCAAGAGGAATCCCACTTAACCATCTTCCCGCATGTCCTGGGGAAAGTTTAAATTGGCTTTTTAATTAAACACTCCCTGCACGCATGCATGCCCCCACTTTTCTCTCTCACATTGAGAAATGGAACGCCTTAGGAGATTAAGCCACAGACACATTTAGAGAAACACACTCTTGGTTAAATTTCACTACGAGAATACAAAGGGCAGGGGAGAGAGGGAAAGAAGAGAGGGGAATACGCAGAAATCCCGCCCTTTGTTTCACTTCCTTTCCTTTCCCAGAGGGCCACACATCAGCGGGAGAACCCTCGGCATGTCCCACAGACTAGGAGAGCCTGGAGGAAAACGGCTTTCCGTGGTGGCAAAAATGGTAAAAGCACACGCTACAAAAACACAGAAAATTAAAACACCCCCAAAATCTACTGGGGGCAAATTGATACTTTACTCATTAATACCTCTGTAATTGAGTTTCTCCTGGGTTATTGTATTGTTGTCCACAAAATAGAGCTAATATGTTATAGTTGCAAAATCCTGAAGAATATTGGATACAGCAAAGTAATATTCACCCAATATAACTGCGAAAACTAAAAATGTAAAAAAATATTGGTAAAATATATTAGAATTTCACAATTATGTAAACTAACATATCCCAGGGGGCCTGACCACAGTTTATTTGCATTTTAACTTCGTTTTTATTCATGTGGTAATCAGGTAGGTGTATGCCTTATGGTGCAAAGAAGAAGTTCGTTAATGAACAAGGGTATAATAAAAAATATATATACTCAACAGGAGCTGCTATCAATTTAAAAAAAAAAAAAAAAAGATGGAATAGTGCTGAGTGCTTTGGGAAGGCAGTTTAGAAGCCCAGTAGTGGCTCGTTGCCTTGGTAGAAACGAGGCCTCTCTTTGTGTCTTGGACCATCAAATGATGATTACATGTTATTAGACCAATATTAAATGTTAAAGAGCATTTGTCAAAGAATGAATAACATAACAAACCAATACTGAGGACACCGCTTTTCTGAGAATTTATCTTTATTCCAGTAAATAAGCCGTACAGCCCTCCAATGTTCAAGAGGGAGAGAATTTGGGGAACAGCTACCTTATTTTTCAAGTAAAGTGGACCCAAAGATACTGTGTGACTGACCCATGCCACACAGGAAGTTGGGCCAGGGAACTCAAGAATACCCAGAGGGTATATACTAAGGTTAGTTGTTCCCACACCTGGGTTTTCCTCCCTTAAAATGAAAATTTCTCTCTTTGGGATTTGATGATGTCTTCGCAGCTGAAGCCAACTTGATGTGGGGACACAGGTCCTGGCCTGTTGAGAGGTATGCAGCAGGATTTAGCAACAAACCTTACCTCTTAAAGACAAATCAAGGATGCTTTACATGCAAAAGCCAATAAACCAAAAATAAAAAACAAAGAGAAGTGAACTCCGGAGTGCCGACCCTGGCCCACCAACCCACACGACTGGCCTCGTGCCATCGGCAGAGCCAATTCATGTCATGCCACCTCGTGTTTTCAATGTTCCAGTCGTGCTATCTGACAGGCGGATGCTTTCCTGTTGCTTCCAGGGCCATCGATCAACCCCTGCTGTCTTAGCCCAAGCTTTCCTCTGCACTGTGAAGATTCTCCCACCTGCGCTTGACACCTGCTCACTCTGATTAGGAAGGAGACCAGGCTGTGGCATCTGTTCTTGGACCCGCGTGTCTCCCAGTGACAATCACTGCACTGTGCGTGGCCTTCCTCCTAGGCCACGGGCTCCATAGGGCAGGAATCACTGTGTTCCTGCATCACTGTAACCATAGTGACCAGATTGTGCCTGACACTTCACAAACAGCCAACAGGAATTTGCTGAATGTCTTAGAGACTCCTGACATACCAGGGTTTCAGTATCCTACTCCTAAGACGGAAGGAACCGTGACCAGATAACCCTCACGTCCGACCCTGAGGTTTTGCAGGTGGTTATATGATGTCTCATTTCAAGTTGGTACTGAGATCGAATTTTATCTACCTTAAGTGGTCTACATATGAAAGTGGGATACGTAATAAAGTATTTCTGCAGGCTTTTGTCGCCCTTACTTTAGTTTGGCAAGGAGCGTGTGTCTGCTAATGACCCACTAGACTGGGACCTTTTGGGTTATTGTTTTTTAAGAACATACCTTAGTGGGGTGTCGGGAAAATGATGTACCTGCTATTTTGAAGGCCATTTATCCAGTAAGAAGGGAAAATCACCATAGCAAAATGTCTTAGATCAGAATCTTCCCTAAATAATTGTCTCCTTATAATAGCGCCCAGTTTTCCACTGGGGTGTGCTCTTCCCCACCCCTCCTTCCAGGGGGAAATGGGTCCTGGTGTCCCTGGGCTGCCGGGGCCCACAGCCCTGTAACCCAGGCTGACACCGAGCCTCCATGCGTCCTCTCTGGGACTTTTTCTACCATGGCTGCTAATTAATTTTGGAAAACACAAGTCTAGGACTGATGGCAATCAGTTTCCTCACAGAGACCAAAAGCTTACTGGAGCAAGAAGCGAAATGGAGAAACGTAACGTACAGAAAGAGGGAATGAGGGACAGACCCAGACAACACCAAGCACAACCTCTCCATGGAGCTCTGTCACCCCTGGGGCTTCCCAGACACCTGATGGTAAAATGCCTGTATTTCAATATTTTATTGCATTGCTGTCATCGTCACCATCACCACCATCCGCTGCTTGAAGAGGTTGAGTTAAGCTTCTATCTCTTGAAACCAGGGAACCCTCTGTGATAACGGTGGGTTAGCTGTGACAGTCGCTCCTTTGTCTGTCTCTCTTGCCCTCACCCCTCCAGCAGTGCCACGGGCGTCCTCCTCTGCTCAGTACACATGGTACTTCAGGCCAGCTTGTTAAAAGCGTCCTAGCACAATGACCAGGCGACCCGGAACGCAGCTCTGGGTCTGCCTCGGTCTTCACCTGTCCTTGATAAAATCATTTGATTTTTATGTTTTTTCTGAAATAAAGAAGGTGCCGAGCAGTGCAGCCCAGGCCATGGAAGGTGCAGCCATCACAGAACAAAGTCCTGCATGCTCGTGGGTGCTGTCCAGCTCCCCCAAACCTACCCATCAGTGCTCCAAATATGTCACCCGGTCACAAAAGGAGAAGAACCCTGCTTTGGGGCTGTGGACAGGCGACGGCTGAGTGTGGGTGAGGGGACGTGTTCACATAAGCCTGTCACTCACCATGCTACTTGCTCCTTCTCACGCAGGCTCACTCCAGCCTCACACTGACTGAATAGCCTCGCTTGTGCCTGGTGTGTTACACGCGTTCCTGTAAGAGCCGTATGACACAGGCACGGATAGCCCCACATTACACAGACGGAATCCCCAGCTCGCCAGGCACGCGGACCAGGAAGGGCAGACACCACCAGAAGGGCATGCGTCCTGTCCTTGGTCTTCCCACCGCCACACACCAGGGCTGTGGCTGTCACCTGTGAGCGGCCAGGACACCAAGTCCACTGAGCAGCTCTGAGCGAGACAATGCTTTACAGCTACAGACTCCATCCTAAGCCACTAGTTCACACCCCCAGCGGTGATGGTGACACAGCTTGAAGTGGCCTGAGCAGCAGGCTGGCAGGGCCACCTGTGGGTTTGCTATACATCACATCAATAGTCTGACAGAGTGCCAAGAGCAGCTTTGCAAAGATGCAGGTCAGACGCCTGAAAGGCCAGTGGGTGACCTGTGTGGAGCAGGAGGGAGTTACAGAGTGACATTGATTTTTAAGATCCTGGAGCTCAGGGGACACTCCACTTGTGGTGGCTATGACTTGATGAAAAGGCATGGATTTTTCTATTTAAAAAATAACAAAAGCGTGGCATTAGGAAATGTCATCAAAATAAAAATCATAAAACCTGTCAAGAACTTACAGTACCAAGTAAATTTATGACACTCAGTGAGTTCAGTGGACGTTTGGAAGTAAAGTGTGATTTAACACAATAAAGGAGAGAATTAGCAATTCCCAAGCAATAGGCTTTCATGGTGCTACCAGTTGCTGAACGTGACCTACCACTTCTTGCATGTATGTATTTCTCTAATGCCCTTCACTTTTTAAAATTTAAAATCAGCTTCTTTTGGAAGAAGTCACCTCCCTCCATCCTTTCATTGCAAACTTGGTTCTTATGCATAGTCATTGGAGAGATGTCTAGAATGATATTCAGAAGATTTTAGTGATGGCTCTTTCTTGATAATGAAATGTTGGATGAACGTTTACTTTCCTTATAATTTCTTGTAGCAATTTTGTGTCATTTTACAAAAGTAATAGACATGTATTCTTTTTAAAAAGACAGAAAGGAGAGAAGAAGAAGAGGAGGAAGTAGGAGGAGGAAAACATTTACAGAAAAGGTGTCAATTTTCCACCAACATGATTCATCCATGTTTTCCATGACGGCTCCGAGTAGGAGTGAAACTAACTTCATCCAACAACCTTGTGCAGTGTGCCTACACTTTAGGAAAGGCCTTACAAATGGTGCAGTTACACTTCGCTTGAAAATGACAGAGTCATAAACAAGAACGAGGCACACATTTTATTTTCAAGTCAAGCAAGGTGGTCCAAATCCCAAATTCCAGCTGGATTTCATGCAGAACACAGAGGGAGGGTGACTAAAAGGACTGTACTTGCTACTCAGTGGATTAATATAAGCTCTTAATTTTGAGTTTTAGCTTTGCAAGTTTACTGGTATTCATGCTAAGTGATATCCATGCAAAATTCACCGATGGTCAGACACATTTCCGAGAGGCAGACCCTAGAGAACGATTGTAACAGCACCTGGTGTGAGACCCGTGCTCGGCTTTACTTGTAGAACCATGTCTGAGCGATCACATTAGTAAAATAAAAACACAATATACAGAGATTGTCTTCCTTATCCGCACTACTATGTTAGCAGGAGATATTTGATTGAAAATCTTTAAACACAGAAGAAGTTACATTTATCTCTTAGAGATAATGATGTAGTTAAAAGTTAGCCACACAGAAACACAAGCAAACAATTAATACAAACATCGAGTTCAGAAATCCACATGTGACAATTTTGGACATTATATTTACCCCTCTACATTTCGAAGGGATCATTGAATATAGAGGTGCTCTTTCCACCAACTTTTTTATTTATTTTTTTGAAGGAAAAATCTATGATGATCTCTGAAACCCTTATATGGAGTTACCAAGTCCTTCAGACTGTTGAAAACATTCTCATTTCTGTAGCTAGGGGATTGAAATAGTTGAACAGATGTACTATGAACCCGATCAGTGTAAAACATAAATATCCACATGGCTTGGATCCCATATAAGCAAAGGTTTCTCGCAGAACCATAGAGGTTTGGACTTGCAAAGGGCCATCTCCTCAGCAGGAGTGGCTCTAACTCTGGCTTCTGGAGGCCTTGAAAAGTACCCGGGCTCCACGTCCAGACCTGTGGTCCCTGGACCAGCAGCATCAGTGTCACCAAAGAGCCTGTTAGAAAGGCAGACTGAGGGCCCCCGCTCAGGTGTCCTGAGTCAGAAACTCTGGAGGTGTTTGAACCAGCTCTCCAGGACATCCATGCTGGTGCGTTTGAGAACCATGCTCTCAGTGGGCAGAGTCTCAGGGGCTCCTCTCAGTTCACGCTGATTTTTTTTCTTCTAACAAAATGGGAAGGTCTCCACTGCAAATCAACATGGCCCCTCCCACCTCTGCTTTCCTGGATCTCTGCTGCTTCTAGAAAGAGATGCCATCTAACTGGCAATACTTGTGATGACAAGTGAAATGACAGGAGCCCTGGTCACTCTGGTTCTTTCACTGGCCATTGCTCTGTGTCCCAGGGTCCCCTCCTAGATGTCACCTCCACTCATGACAGATGACGGATGAAGGGCAGCCCATGTACCTGCCCAGGTCTCCCCAGAGGAGTGGACACAATTAGCAGCCCTCCACAGCGGCACGATGCCCACCAGCCCCAAGCCCCGAGCAGCTGGCCGTCTTCACGCTGACGCTTCTGACTACTGAGAATTGGGACAGACACAATATACTTTGAGTATTCAGGAGTCTGATCCCCAGCAAAGAGGATGAGGAGATCCACCCCCAAAGTGACATCAAAAGCTCTAACTAGCAGATGTGCTCTTCGTACAATCATCTGACTACGGCGAACGCAGCCAACATGAAAACAGCTGGAGAGCAAGTCCAGCTGAGCTCATTCCCACAGTGTCTACAAAAGTCAATGGCAACTCAGCAGCTTACCTGCCTGCTCACACTCCCCAGGTGACGCATGTCACCATGGCTGCATTCAGAACAGGACCCCAAGGCTCAGAACTTGTGAACAAAGGCTGAGGTGGTTGGAGCCGGGGCCCAGGAACAGCAGTGAGGAGCAAAGCTGAAAGCAAAGCCTGGGACTGCGTGCATTTCGAAAGGTCTTGTCAAACCTCGTAGGTAGCTGTGCTGAGCTGGGGAACCCAGCACAGTAGCCAAGGGTACACAGGGCTGTGAGTGAACCTGCCACTCAAGGGAACCACCTTCTGGAACCCGTGGCACCTTCACAGTAAACAAAACATCCTGCCAGACCGTTAGGACACACGGGGCCCTCTCCGTAGGCAGGCTGGCCCTGGATTCAGCCCACGTCAGAGCAGCCTTAAGCACTCTGAACTGTTCAGGCTGAACCTTTCCACTTCCAAAAGGGGAATTATTAAAATACGGAATAAGTCAGAATCAGATAACATGACCATCTTGTAATTCTTTTCTTTCGAAGACTACAAGTAACCATCAGCATTTTAGGCCACCCACTCTTACTATGTACAGCTTTTTACAAACAAACAAGTCATTAGACAAACAAGTCACTAACATTTATATGACAAATAACTTAACATGCAACACATTTTCAATGGCCAAGAAAACTGTAATTACCTTAAATAGAAAGCCACTTACAAATGTAAACGCTGGGAGATAGTTGCAACCAGTGTAGACCAAAATTTACAAATTTCAGATGATAAGTTTGCAGAGAAAATGAACACATCGATATAGATGCCCAATTTCATGACTATGTGGTTTATGTGCATGGGTTTAACAAGTCCTTTGAGCAGGAATGGTAGAGTTACACAACAGGCCATTTTTCTCAGGGTAACGCTGCTTCAGAGGTACCTGTGAGCCCTTCGGAACTCGCAGTAAGCTATGGCTCTGGGGGGAAGGAGACGGTGCTTAGATGAGTTCTCATCTCCTGCTCAGAACAAACCTGACCTTGGGGTTCAATTAACATATCGGGATTATTAATGTGGTGTGTCAAGGCATCCGAGACACCCAGCAAACGCAATTGTCTGCTGTACCACGATTCGGAGTTGAGTCACAGAAGCCTTCGCAGCGATGACTCATGCAGTTCAGCCGTCATCTCCCCCTCCTCCCGCTCTGACTCCTATCTGAGGAGGAGGAGGAATTTTATGGTGGGGACTGCTAGAGCAGGGAGCTCGGGAGAGAGGGGAGTTGGGAGAGAGAAGCACAGAGGTGGGGGGGTAGGGCAGGGATGAAGGAAATGGTGGTTTCCTTCCGATGTGAGCTGGAGAACAAGCTCATTAACAGCAAGTTTACCTAAAATGTTCAGAAAATGGCATCAGTGCCCACGCAGCTGAGCACAAACAAGTCAGAACAGCAGAGAGAGAATCTCTCTAAGATATCTGCTGGGGAAATAGGAGAAAAGGCCTTGCCCACCGCGTCACTATTTAGCAGTAGGAAATGGAAATCGTGGCTTATACATATGAAACAGCGAGCATTTAAATATCCCAGAGCCTGTCTCTCTATGTGAAATCAAAAGGCGCAGAAAAACAACAGCTGCCTTGGGGCACCAAGGCAGCCAAATCTGAGGAGAAGGCATTGTTTTCTTTGATGTTCACTGAAAACCCCAGTTTTCAGGCAGCTTGCCTTCAAATGCACACGCGGTATTTCTCCTGGAGCGTGGCTGCAGGAGGATGACGCGTGTGGTGGGGAGAACTTCTGTACTTCCAGCAGGAAGAGAAGGTGCTTCTGGATTGGTCACATTAATTCTATACAGTATCAGGAAAGTAGCTACCCAGATTGGCAGGGGCGCCCCAACACTTCTCGGGGTGATCAGAGTCTGCTACAAGTTCTTCTGGAACTCTGTGTTCAGAAACTTCACAGGTTGAGATCCTTGCAGGACATACATTATCATCAAATCAAAACTCACTGTAGGAGAAACAAGCTAAACTCTGATTAAAGCAACGATGGGAAGGAAGGACAGCCCACCTGACTGTGAAATGAAGCCATTTGCATTGACACTCGGACACCAGGGGTCTGCAGGTCAGCTACCCCTCTAGTACTGAGCCTCAGGCCCACAGCATCCAGGAGGGAGCAGAAGAAAGACACGGGCAAATGCATCCTGGAAGCACATTTGCCATGCATCTTAGAAGATAGCAGCATTCTTTTTAATGCTTCCATTTGTGTGCGTAGGAATCGGAGAGGCAAACGGGGGACAGCCGTCCACGGTGCAGGAAGTTATTCTCATCCATGCAAGTCCAGAGGCCACCAGGAGGCCCCTCTGTGCAGCTGGAGAGTCACACACAGTAGCTGCTCTGGCTTTGCAATGACACCTCCAGTTCTGCAAAGCACATGAGGCTTCATTGTCAGGATAATGCATATCTGCTGCTGGGTTTGCACGAAGTGCGAAAAATGTTCCACGCACAGTAGTTCTGCTTTTCCTTCAAATACTTAAATACTCATACACAGCTTCTTTCCCCGGCCATCAAACATGAAAGCTCTTGATTTCCCATCCTCTCTAACAATTTTCTCCTAGTCTAGCCAGGGAACCGTTGCAAATGTAAGCTGTGTTTGCTGCAGGAAAGTAATCAGTGAAAATAAATTGTTGAGCTACAGAAGTCAACGTGCAAAGACTTACAATGAGTTTGTTTGTTGATCTAAAATTTGATATTTCCTATCGAGTCCTGATTTGACAAGTGTATATTATACAAAGTCATTTTTTTAAAATCCTCTTGCTTTTATATCCTCCTAAAAGATACCATAGTCTTGCAGTCAGCAAATTATTTTCTAATATAGAATAATTTAATCTTTTCATACCATTGTCTCCTTGTAAACATGAATAAATATGAAATTGTCATGAAAACTGCATTTGAAACTCAAATGGTGATCATTTTAACCCCATATTAACATTTCCAGAGGGAGTAATATTTTGGGTAAATGTGCATTAGACATCATTACAAATTAAGAAAAAAGCATTCTTTGTACAAGCTAGGATTTCCTAGGTGTATCTATTCACAAGACTAGTCTTCTTCAAATATTCATGCAGCCTCCTCCCCGAGCATGACCGCTACCTCACGTGATGTACTGAGTTCTGACTATTCCTTCGCCCCATAAAATTTATGACCCACACATCATCCTCCCTCCCATTTGTTTCTAATTCTCTCTTTTGGGGTAGGTTTCATTCCAGATGTAGCTAAGGTGTCAGCCAAGTATGTACCGGGGGTGCCAAAAAACTGTATACACATGACTTGTATTCATCTTTTGTTATCGGTGTTTAATGAGTATAACAATTTTAATAGTTTTTTTCTTTTTTAAAAAGTGTGTATACATTTTTTGGCACCCTCTGTATATCATTTTAATGCCTAGTTTCATTCTCAAAAGCTCGTTCACAGCTTCCACTATTAGAAAAGTTGTCCTTGGCTTTTTTCCTTGTTTTCCAGTCAACTCTACGAAGCCTAAGTTCACAGGATACGTCTCACAGGGCAGTGCCCTTGAGTAAAGCCCTCGGGTCTCTGCTGTGACCCCTGGCTGACCTCCTGAGATGCACTCACTGAAGGACCTCACGAGCACAGATGGAGGCAGCACACCTGCAGCAGCCGTGCTCTGTTCCTGACCAGAAGCGGGTGTGTGTGTGCAAATAAACTTGGCAAAGACCTATTTCCACTGATGAGATGTGCCTCCATACGAATGACCACAAAAATAAAATGCTAGTAAAATGGTCACTGGGTGTCCATGATCATGTGTTTAAACGTGGAGTTTATGGTATTACTGCTTTTCTTAAAACTGAAGAGCTGAAGCACAAACTGGGTTTATAAATAAATCTGCTTCTGAGCGTGGATTGCAAATATTCCTGACCATATTTATAGGTCCTTATTCTATGAAGAATTGAACGTATCTATGGAATTCTATTAACCTTTCATTTCTCAAGAGCTATAAAACTATGCAGCATTTCCCTTTTTTTTTTTTTTTTGAAATAGAATTTTAAAATAATCTTCATATACCTAGGGGTTTCCTAAATGGATGAACATACCTTATAAACACAAGTGGAATTTAATTAAAATACCATGAACTGTTGCCAAGATAACAAGGTGCAGCCTTGCTTAATTCCTCACTGTCCTGTTCAGCGTCTGGCCCACGTGCACGGAATCCACCGTGCGAGGGCTCCGATGTGTCTTTCTTCACACGTGAGTACAATGGGTTGAGGGTGGGGTGTCCATTCGACTTTTATTTTCTTTAGTGTCATTGAGAGGTGACTCATGGCGCAGGTGGCACTTGAACACTTGCTTGTAGGCCTTCCTGAAGTTTTCAGAGAGAAATGCGTATATGATAGGATTCACCGAGGAATTGCTGTACGCCAGGCAGTGGGCCAGGATTCTGAAGAGGAAGGAGGCAGGCGTCAGCGGGAAAACTCCAAACTCAGCCCAGAGATGGACGATGTGGTGCGGCAGCCAGGAGATCCCGAAAACCACGACCACCACCAGGACCGTCTGTGCCGTCTGGGAGGGAGACGGGCGTAAGGGGAGTGGGGGGGAGGGGAAAGAGAACTCAGTCAGGACAGGAAAAGAATGCAGCATCCTAAGGCCTGTCCTAACACATTCTGTGTGTATTTTCATGGGATCAAACAGATTGTATATCTGTATTAAGTGTTGGCCTTCCTGTCGCATAAGAGTTTTGTTCAAACTTCTTTGGGACGTGCCACGACCTTCCACAGGAAAATCTGTCACGTGTGTGAAATGCGTGTGGATAACGGGAATGTGCTTTGCATCACAGAAATGGGACCATCTGACATTAACACTGTCACATAGAACCCCGAGCTCTGACGCAGGACCCACCTGAGAAGCTTCCCCAGGGGAGGCAGTTCCCAAGAGCCTTTGAACCCTGTTCCAAGCAGTCACCTCAGCAGACCTGTTCATGTTTATTTCTCCTCCTTAACCTTTGGCAAGTTAAAGACAGGAGAGCCACTTCTGCTTCTGCCTGCAGACCAATGAGCCCGTTTGCTTGCATCTTAACCCTTCTATCAGAAATTCCTGGAAAGCAGAGGCAGGGCTGTGTGTACGTGTGAGGGTCCGTGCTGAGCAGGTGACGGGACAAAGTCTCCCCTAATAAGGACCCTACGCTGTGCCCCGGGCACCCTCCTGCTTCCCATCTGCGCCTGGCATCATGGACAGGCACGTTACCTCCTCGGGGCTGCAAAGCCCAAGAGCTGGAGTCAAGCTTTACGCCACTTGCTTTCGCTTGTTTCCTCACTGCCTGTTCGGTACATGTGAAAGGGAGCAACTAGGGAGCTAATGTGATTCGCTGAAAACTCCGTCTCTGTGGATTTGGTCCAAAGAAGGTTGTCTGTTCATATTTTCAAACAATAAAATGCAAAGCAATTAGCTGCTTTCTTCCTTCAAAGATTGCCCCCACCCCGTTCCCCGCAGCAAGGGCAGCTCAGGAACCAACAGGGCCTGAAAGGCCGGTGATGCGGCAGGACCAGGACGCAGGGCAGCAGTGATGGTCGACAGTGGGTGACCAGGTTCCCCTTCTTCACTCAGTCCCCCGACACCCTCATGGAGCAGACCTGCAAGTGACCCGTGGGTTGTGGGTTGTCGATGAGGAAACTGAGACTCAGAAAGGTGAAGACAAGAGCCTACTGCCCCACAGTTCCACGCAAAGCTAGAGCTGGAAGCCAGGTCTGCGGGATCCCAAAGCCATGGTCCCAACAGCTCCGACCGAGAGCAAGAATGGCCGCAATCTTGGTAGCCCCTGATCGCCCCATCCCACTCTGCCCCCCACCCACTGCTGTCGTGGAACAAGTGTTGTGCTGGCCATGTGAGCAGTAAACGCCCACAGAGGACCAAAGGCGCTCAGCACGTTTCCCCAGCCCCCACAGACACCTCAGCTCCCCCTTCTCCTCCTCAGGGGGTCTCCTGCGCCTGGGCGTGAGACATACTTCCCCTTGCCTGAAGGCTAGGAAGCAAGTGACCCCTCTTTTTTCTCAGATTTAGTCCAGGTTGTACTGTTTTAAGAGTGTGCTTGGATTTGTGGGGTGGGCACACGAATGTTTGAACCACGTCCCTTCTGCACAACTCAGACAGGAAAGCGTAGGCTGTAGCTTTCCCCCATCTTCCGGCCACAACCCGAGAGTGGAGTGCAAGATTTACCTGCCAGCTACCAGTCTATTTCCCTTCTATCCAGAAATAATCCTGACCAAAATCCAGGAATCGAGGGAAGCAAAGTTGGGAGGAAAGAAGAGAAATGGAAGGAAGAAGATGAACACAGGTTATTGAGGCTCATTTCCCAATAATTTCACACTGAAGGAAGAAGAAGACACTAGAAGGGGATTTCATGATGAAGAAATCACAGCTACACCACAAATTCTTCCCTGAGAAAAACGGGGCCCTTCCACTGTGCTGCACGTCGGGAGGGCAGACAGCGTCCCACCTCCACACAGCTGGGGGGACATTCCCATGCGAGAAATGACCTTTCTAGTACTTGTGATGAATTAGACTCTTACTGTGACCGAAAACAACACCCAGGATACCACGAGTAGGACCCAGGTCTGGAAGGCTCGACGCTGGGTAGCAAACTGAGATGTGAGTGCAAGTCTAGCAGAGAGGGTGGGAAGGCAGGAAGTGTGTACCAGGCTGCAGTACACATGGTGGAAGAGACAGTCGGACTTCAGGTCAAAGCCAGCACGAACGCCGTGGTCAGAGGGCAGGACACGAGAGTTCAGCTCACTACCGAAAGGCACTGGGAGTTGTGCAGAAGCCCAGCTGGCATCAGCCATAAGCTAGTTGCACGATCTTCGAGAAATGGTGTGACCCCCTGAGCCCTGACTTCCTTGTCTGTGAAGGCAATGACCCCCAGACTGTGCCCACCCCACTTAAACATGTAAAAAACCCCGGCGTCACCTGACAACAGGGTGGCAGGGTCACATGTCATAGCTGCTTACTGCATGACGCACAACGGAAACAAGTCATCGGCTCACACATATTACGGGGTGTCTGCTATCAATCCATTTCTCCATCAGTGCAGGTTGCTGAACCAAAACCATCAGAGGTAATTATACCCACAAATCGAACAGAAAATCACCGTTCTTCCTAAGACAATAAGACCATCTCTCTGCTTCACAAAATGAATACTCTCTGGTGTTCAAAAGAAAACAGCTTCCTGTAGGACGCTCTCACCAAGTACCCAGCTTAAGGCAGAAACAGGGCCCAGCTTATTGATGAGATCCCTGTGGTATCTGGACACATAGGAAAAGGCAGCGTTCTGTAAATGTGGGGCGTCGTCTCAGGAGTGTGTGCTGCTGCGGGTTTGCAGTTCATTAAACCTTCACACTTTTATTTTTCTTAATCCCACGGTCTTAGAGGTATAAACAACATTATTTTTCTTGGTCTACCTGTAGCTTTGAAATGTGACTAGATTACAATTTACAATATAAATATGAGGAAAGAATGCTTACATAAACCCTGCTGTTTATCTAGGGCTGTTTCCAAAAGAATTAAACCGAACGCTGATCTGGGAGCCTGTGCCCCTCGCCAGGTGTCTGCAGGGCCCCTCTCTTTCCCATCCCCCAGGAGCTCAGCCCCACACAGGGCATTTCTGTTGGACAGTGCACGCTCAGCGCCCACACGCAGGCCCTGGCATCTGCGCTCCGTCTTTGCGCTGTCTCCGGGGGGGCCACAGTTCCTGCACCCGTGGGCCAGTCACACACAGTAGCTGATGTTCTTCATGTCTCCTCCAGGCCTGGAAACTGAAAAGCCAGGGGGAGGGTAAGAGGAGACCACCGTCCCTCGTTGCTCGTGTGTCAGGTCCACGTTGAAGGTCTTGGTCAAAAGAACACGTCACACAAACCCCAACTGTGGGATGGAAGCAGACCCGTGCTCATCACGGCCCAGGGCACCGTGTTTCAGAATTCAGGTATCTAGGCCTCACCCCCACTCAGATGGTGATAGTGACCCCAGAATTGGCCTTTGTGAAAAGCTCAGGTGTTTGAAGAACCACCGAGAAAAGCCCCAACAAAAGCAAAGGAACTTGCCCTCCTCAAGTTACAGACAAAGGTGTCCCCTCAGTATCGACCACCCTTGAGGCTGACCCAGGCATTGTCCCCAAAAAGCCTTGGAAAACCTGTTCCCTGTCTTTCTGTCTGAAATGTCAGGAGGTCAGCAAAGAAGCCCCCTTTGCAGAGAACAAGGCTGACTTTCTAATTTCTTACTGTGTCATTTCCTACAGTAGCATTGGCCCCAATCAGAGATGGAATTATCTGCAGAGTATCTGCTACTGTCCTCAGCTGTCCACGCGGAGAATCACGGTATCTTCTGACAGAGAAAAGCCGTCATCTCAGTTACATACTAAATCTCTTCCCTTCATTAGCTTGCTTTCAGCTCCTTATGCCAGCAGTATCTGAATAATACCCACCTCCCTTTGTCCTGTGAGATGCTCTTTCTCAAGTCATCTGACACACCTGGATTTTTCTTTAAAGACCTTATCTCACAATATGTCTAATGGAACGTGGCTGGAAAGAGAAAAAGTGACTAAAAGATGAGAGTGATGAAAAACACTGTAAATTGTATAAGTGACAGCCAAAAAGCTTGCTGGATTACTCCAAGCCAGAGGGAAAGCGGCTGTTGAAAGAGCCCAGTGGTTAATAGGGTACCAAGAGGGCCTGTCTCTAGTTTCCTCGTGGAAGGGACCATCCAGTACGGATGTGTGTCCCATTCTGAAGTCATCCAGACATTATATAAGCACGTTGTTTCAGCACCCGGTCAGCCTTGGGCCAGCAAACATCCCTTTGTGTCTGTCAGGACTTGAGCAAATCTCTTAAGCAAGCATAGGGCTCTACACTGTGGTCACTGCTCTTTCTGCAGTGGAAATGGCCTTCTTCTGTAAGTCCCCAATGTGCAGGATGACTGCTCAGCTCATTTGTCACCACGGGGTACCACTGTAGCAGCCTGTTCTGGGAGCCCCTGTATGGATGGACCCCGACGGCCACTGCGGGGAGGAGTGGAAACAAGTGAAGCTGAAGCGAGGGAACTGTCACCATCTGTGTCACATGGAGCCACTAACCAGCAAATAGCGACCCTGTCTGTGCAGCAGATTCTAGGCTGCGACGGGACATTGAGCTGCCCGTCCTGTGCCTTCAGGCTCACTCTTACCACCTGCCCTGGCTCGCTGGTCCCCACCCCCATCCGCTCTGTCCCCCGCCTGGCCCTCTGCGGCCTCTTTTCTCCTCTTTTCCCCTCTCTTCCCATTCCCTCGCCTTACCCCTCCCCTGCACCTGGTGGCTGTCTCTTTCTTACACACGTACACACACAACAGCCCTGCACTTTATTTGTTCTATGCAAACAAGGAGGCAATAAAAATACATGAAAAGAGATCTGACATCTGTTCAGTGGCCATGAAGGGTCAGAGGCTGTGAGAATGCAAGAGAAACTCCACTTCCTGCCTCCAAATGCTGAAACCTTCTCCTAGGGTAAGAATTACATTTGCACACACACGTGTATAGCCATGCCTGTGCATACATATATGCACACACACACATATGCACACCTATAAAACTCATCACTAATCTCCGCTCCGCACCTTTGTTGTAAAACAAAATAGAGGCTTTTCTCATCCCTTCTTATGAGACTTAGTTTCATTCTCCTCACCCTGCGTTCCTCTCTGAGACTTGCACAATTTGTCTCCAACACTTTTCAAACGTAGGGACTAAAAGTACTCATAGCATACAAATAAGATCCAGCTAATGTTAAAGAAATGTTTTCTTCCATGCCTCTTGGTAAGCATGCAGTCTTTTGCAGCCATCATAAGTTGTGTCGTGTATCAATGGCGTCACTTCCGCCACCTCCGCAAAACTCAGCCAGCCCCTCGCTCCCCACGGACGCTAACCTCTCCCTCCACGTGACTAGCACGTGTTCCTCCGCTCTGCGGTGTCGGCTGCTCCCAGAGCCCCAAGGTCACGAGCCCTGAGGAGAGTGCTGTCCAAGGAAAGAGTGTAAGCAATCCCTAATTGTTTCCAATGAAACATTTTCTTGGAGATGACAAGTGTGGCTCAGGCGGAAAACTAAGACAGAGACTAAAACTGGAAAAACTCCAGGATAACTACACGTCATTGAAAACTGGCGGGAAACACCAGCTGTCACACTGCCTCGCACTTTGTCAGCTGCTATGAAGAGGGATCTGTAGGCTGAAAATAAAACCTACCTCATGTTGTTTATGTTGCGCTGTTTGTTTTTGGTGAGTTGTCCTAAAAACTGACTGTATTCCAAATACAAGCTAACTGGTGTGCTTTTTAACCAACTCTCTACGTTTCTTCTCATCGACTCTGGGAACTGGTGTGTTTTCAACCACATCATTGTTTATAAATGAAGAAAGTCAGGAAGAGCTGTGCTTTGTTTAAGTCGAATTTTAAAAATAAATGTGTTAAACTATATACAATTTCTGCAAATCGAATCATTTATCATAATAAACATTTAGAAGGAAGAACAATGTATTTTCAGATGTTGTGTCTAACATTTGAGGGTAGCAATGTCTGCTTATCCTGTCCTCCTCCCTAATCTCATTCTACTTTTGAAACTCCGCAATTATGCAGATATTGTCTGAATAAGAGCTAAGCTCATCCTCATTTGTGAACAGGCTTTTCCTCAGAAGGTGAAATGTGCTCAACAGCAGGCCGTTGGCTGCTTTGACATTACTCAGGAGAAGCGTGTTTAAATCAGGATACGTGTGATGAGAAAGACCATTACAGACGGTAGAATTCCCCTGGGAGCTGCCTCCCATCTGTAAGTGTCTCCCCTCGGAGCCAACACCAGTTCAAGTCCAGGAGGAAGAGAGGACAGTGTGTCTGCTTCTGGGGCTTAAAGGAAAGATCTCCGCAGTGTTCTCTCAAAAGACGGGTTGAGCCAGAGCCTCTGGAATCACATCAGGGATGGTAAATACACAACAAAATGAGTAGAGTTTCATGCAAATTATGGTGTCAGCAACTCTACGCTCTGTCTCAACCAGCCGACAACCTCCTAAAGCAGCTCGGACCCCAAACACACGTTTCCTCGCCTCCCCAAACCTCCACGTAAATGTTAACGCACAAATGGTGCCCTGCATTGCCCTCCAGAGCTGGTTGTCTATCCCTTCCCTGTGCCTGAGGGTAAGAGGTCACTTCAAACATCGGTACCAAGGAACCGGAGCTTCACAGGCATTGGACGGATGTGAGGACAATTCAGAATAAAAAAAATGTAAGCTGCAAACTGTGCCATAGACAATATACATACGTGAACATTACCTTTTTCTTGGATGCTTCTGATTTCTTGGACATGTTCTTCAACTTTCTATGCAAATGATTAAGGACCTGAAAAACACAGACTAATAAAACCAGTTTGCCTCACATCCCACAATTCATTGTCTGCTTTGCATTGACAATTCTTGACATTCTGAAATGGGAATACTATTCTTTACAAAATCATTCAAATTGAAGTTTACATAAGGTCATAAAATAACAAGTATGAACTGCCAACCACGTCTGTACCCAGGGGCAGTTTACAGTGAGAGCTTCAGTTTACAGAGCATTCTGGGACGGGCACCTGTGGGCTTTCTCCAGAAGGAGCCACACTGAGACCTACCCTTATTGGTCTTCTTCTCACCTTGACTTCTCCCGAGATTCTACATCTTAACAATGAGCAAGGCCCTCTATGTGCTGGACACGATGTTAAATCCTAGGTACATGCAGTAGCTAGAGCTCTCCCTCCAGTGCACTGCCTGATGGGGAAAGGAGGCAGGTGGGCAAACAAGGCCAATATAACCAGATAGTTCTCCCATGGCCAACGTTTGCTTTAGTGTGACCCTTCTGTTTTCCCTTTGGGGGCTGTCTCTGCTGTAAGTGTCCTTAAGGTAAATTTCTACCCATCAGGCCTCTTTCTTTCTTCAAACCCTACCCAGTAAGTTGTGCTCTCAGACAACCTGCACTTGGGGAAATCAGCCTCACTATGATCTATAGATCGCTCAGCAAGGTTGACAGTCAGTATCCCTGTCAGGGAGTCTCCTGGAAAGACACCGGCTCCATTCATCAGAGACATGACTTTTGTGTCCTCTGGCCAGTGTATAGTCAGGAGAAATGATGTGGGATGTGGGTTATATAGCATAGGAAATTACAACAGTCCAAGACGATTGGTTGCATATACAGCACACTGGTATCTGACTTCAGTTTTATATCCCACTGAGTGAAAATCGGAGGAAAATTCACCTCTGGGTGACCAAGAGTTTCGATTGTCCACCAATTGCTGAGCAAATCTCGCCAAGAATTTGAAGCCCCACTCCAGCCCCGTCTCTGTTCCCTCCAGCACGGCACACGGACGTAATCTCATAGAACTGGGCTCGTTTCAGAAGCCGGCTCCGTGTAGCACTTCCCAGTCACACTAATCCGGGACACCCAGATCAAGCGGACATCGCTGCGGTGGGAATTCCTGACTCCAGTTCCCAACTTTACTACATGCTTTTCACTTCCCACGGGGCTGAGCATTGTCTAGAAGACACACTTTCACTTGCTACAGCAGCATTTGGGATCACCCTCAATACACCGACAATGGCTTAGGTTACTGCTTTGCCAACAGAAATTGGGGTACCATAAATCGGATGGAAGGCAAAGATAAAAGAGGAGCTTTTGCAGGAGTAAATGAGAAAGTCTTTCAAAGGGGAACGAAAGAGCTGGAAACAGGACCCCGCCTGGAGAGGACAGGCCTGGCGAGGTTCCTTGGTGGCAGCCTTCCCAGGAGACCGTAGCTCACTGGTCAGTGAGAACAATGGACAGAGGAGAGAACAAGGGCGAGGCAGCCAAACAAAATCCAAGAGGGACGCCTGGAGATGAAGTGAAAGCAGAAAAATGAAATGTCATCTGCTTCCTCATGTGTCCAGGGGGTCTCTTCATTCCTTCAGCAAACTGTTGGATCACATCTAGTCACTTCAAAACACCAACAGAGTGTTGAGTGGTTAATGGAGAGAATAACCCAAGTGTATTGTTCTTAGCTCTGTTTTATTTAATAGCCCATGTATTGCACACATATTAATATATTATGGTGCATCCCAGAGGTTTGTCATCAAAGGGAGAAGGAAAGTGGTGTCATGATGGGTCATGACTGCATTTCTTTAGAAGGCGATGATGATGACACGGTGACATTTCTGCACTGCTGTGTGCATTAGGACTGTGTGTAGGAAGCCTGTACTCACACCTGGGACAAGCTCACCGTGACCATCAGAATCCCTGGGGATGTGGGGGAACTTGGCGGGGGGGGGGGGGGGGTCATGTCACCTATGCTTAATGGCTGAACTAAACAAAAGCAACTTGAAGTCAATTTTTATCTCCATCTGTTCAAACCCTGAAATGGATTTGCATACATTACTTTGAATTCCAAATAAATTTCCAGTTACGTTTAAAAGCAAACTATTTCCATGTAAAAATATCCCGGTGATCACGTATTCATTGAATTTAAAAAAAAAAAAACAAAACACACTTTTGAACTTTGCTCTCTGAGTGACTTTTATAAATTCTCAAATGGTAGAAATGTAGCCTGATTTATTCCTAAAAGTTTACCTTGTCATTTCCATTAAGAAGACTGAAAGACTTTTGGGGAAATGAAGGAAGAGTATGCTTCGGTTCTAACTTATGTAATTTTGAATTAAGAGGCACTATTTTACAAGACTCCCTCTTGTTCCAAGCTTCATGTCCCTAAGGCCTTCACCAACGTTCCCCTCCCTCAGGAGGCGGGGTCCCTGCAGGGAAACCCTTCCTGAACCGCGTACCAGCTTCCTCAGCTGACTCAGCTGCTTCACTCCTCCACACCCTTTTTTCTTCTCAATGAAACAGAGACGAGAGCTGCAGCCGTGCGGTTGCCGTGCAGGCTAAATGAGACAGCGCACATACCAGACCACTGTGCAGTGCAGAAGCAGCCTGTGCATCAGCAGAAGACGAAGCGAACAGACCAGCCAGTCCCCACAGACCTAAGTGAGAGTTATTTTCCAAATTCCCTACCCATTTGACACAGGCCATCCTTTCATATAATATCCAAAACTAGTGTTACCAGTCAGCACAGATATAACTGCATAGGTGATATGGGGGTTGGGGTGTGCAAACACCAGGGGCTTATATTAAACATTTTTGCTGGGAGAAATACTTTCTAAATTGAATGAAAGAAACTACTATTCTACATTCGCTGGTTTTTCACAGCCCCACGGTCACAGGCTTATCAGAAACAGAACGAGCGACAGAGAGGTGAAGATAAATCAGTGGATATTTCAGAATGTGGTCACAAGGGTGTCTTCCTGACGATGAGGGCACTCCCAGAGAGTGTGCTGGGGACCCCATGGGTCACGATCACGGGGTTATTAGGCTCTTTATTACTCGACATAAACAAGTGGTGTGCACCGTGTAAGGCCTTTTGATCAGTAGGAAATCTTCAAACCCACCGGCTGTGGGTGAAAGAGGGCACCACAGTGCTGAGCTCTGCTGGGCGATGCAGAGGGAGAGGAAGACTGATTTCTCAGTAAGTAGGTCCAGGGAGGCTGGACCAGATGTGTCAACACTGGGTCTCCCCACAGTCAGGGTTCAGACGTGCCTACACTACAACCTCCATAAAGAGGACTGAAAGGGGAAACCCATCCATCCAAAGTTCTCTGCAGACGCTGGTCAGGACTCTGAAGAAATTCTTTTACCACTGGGTTTGTAAAGCTAAACTTGTGTGTGAAATAAAACTGAAGCTCTGTCGCCAGGAGCAGTGGCTTCACAGAGCCTCCTGTGTGACCTGCGGGAAGGGGACCTCAGCGGAGTCACCCCCTCAAGTCCCAGCTGAGTGCTGGGCAGAAGGCGATGGGGAACAGCCATCCTGGCAAAGGGCCGCGCGCTCCGAGTGACCCAGCCTCCCTGCGACTCTGCAGTCACGCAGCAGGCTGATGGGGGGAGCTGCTAAAACTGAGTGGGGTTCTCCTCCCCGGCCTCCTGCCAGGACAACCTCGGCTGCAGCTGCTGTGGCCAGCAGGGGGAGGAGAGGCGGGACGTCCGCGAAGGGACCTGCAAAACTTTCCCAGCGTCCCCCAAACTCCAGGTAACTTTCTCGGCAACATGAAACCCTCAGTCCAAAGCCTAGGCGACTGCACGTGGCAGTGGAGACCTTTCTCAACGCGGCGATGGCAAGGGGTGGGGCTGCTGCGGGGCTCCGAAAGGGGCGTGGGGACACACGGGGATGCCACGGGGCCCCCCGGGCCCCGCCGCCTGCCCGCCCGCCCGCGCGCCCTGCACCCACCTTGGCATAGCAGAAGCAGATGAGCAGAAGCGGCAGCACATAGCCAAAGACGAACGTGCACACCACGTAGGCTTTCTTGTGGCGCTGGTTGGGCCACTCCTCCCAGCAGAAGGTCTGGTTGCTGACGTCCCGGTGGAAGAGGCGCTGGTGGTACGCCACGGGCGAGGCCATGGCAATGGACAGAGCCCAGATGCAGCCCACGCCCAGCAGCGCGTTGCGGGACACCCGCAGGGAGGACGAGCGCCGCGAGTGCACGATGGCCACGTAGCGGTCCACGGACATCGCGGCCAGGGTGAAGATGCTGACTAGCATGGACACTGTGAAGAAGTAGTGGATGAACTTGCAGATGAAGGCGCCCAACACCCAGGTGGGCAGCGCGTACACCGTGGCCTGGAAGGGGATGCAGAACAGCAGGTAGGCCAGGTCGGCGATGCTCAGGTTAAGGATGAACAGGTTGGTGGTGCTGCGCGGCTTGCCCGGCTTGCTGCGCGCCAGCACGGTGATCACCAGACTGTTGCCCAGCACGCCGAGCGCGAAGATCAGGCCGAACACCACCAGCGTCAGGAAGTTCTCCACGCCTATGCCGAAGAGCGGCGGCGGCTCCGGGGTGGGCGGCTCCGGCCCGCTCGCGTTCCCCTCGCTGAGATTGCCGGCCACCAGCTCCATGGCCCGCGGGGGCGCCCGGGACGTGCCGGCGAGGGGTGCCTGCCTGGGACAGAGGATGCCGGGGGGCACCGGGTGCCAGCCCCCAGCACCAAGCGCAAGCTTCTGAACTCGAGCTTCCTGGGTGGGCAGGCGCCCGGGCGGCCGTGCCTAGTGGCACCGTCTTTGTGCGGGGCCGCCTGAGAGAGGACGCGGGCGGGAGCCTCGAGCTGGACCTTCGTGGGCGAAGGCGACGGACCCCAGAGCGCGGGGGTCCCTGTGCCCGGACGCCGATGCCCGCCGCGAGGCCCCCGAGGGGGCGGGAGGGACCTCCGGTGCAGCCCTGGAGGTGGAGAGAGCCCTCTCTGCGCCTTACCGGCTCCACATGCCCGCGGCTGGTCCCCTCGCTCCCGGAGTGGCTGCGCGCTGCACCTGTTGCTCTGAGCTGCTCCCTTCCCGCGGCGCAACCGGGATCTGCTGGGCGCGCACAGCGCGCGGCGCCGTTGGTGAAGAGGGTTCCCTGTTGTTGCAGGGGTTCAAATCGGCACCAGGGCGAGCGCTCTTTTCTGTACTTTCCGGGCGGTTGGCGGGGCGGGTTGAGTCGTAGTGAGGACACAGCCCCGCTGAAACCCGCGTCCCCAGAGCCTCCCGTGTCCCCGGAAGTCACCGCGCGCTGACCCTGGACGAATCCTAACAGTGGGTCGCCGCCCACCTCTTTGCTGGAATCAGCCGCGCGCGCTCTGCAAGGTGCGGACCTGCCTGCGTCCAGCGAAGGCCACGGCTCCGGATGCTGCGCCTGCCAGCGGCGAGGGAAGCCGAGTCGCTCCACTGCGTGCGCGGCGGGGAGGCGCAGGGTGCGCCGGCTCCCTCGGCCCACAGCACCGAGGATCTTTCTCCCTCCTGGGGAGGCTGTCAGTGACAGCGATCCCCGCCCCCGTGATAAACCCCAGCACATCAGTGACTAGCGCTGCTGCCCAGAGTTGGTGAAATCCCTAAACCCCACCGTCACCCTGCCCGCCGCTAGGGAGCAAATCAGCAGGAAAGAGAAATGCATGGCTTGTTTGGGTTTTCTCTCTAATCCTGCCTGAGATGAAAGGGGTGTCCTGTTAACATCATCCAACTTTAGATCAGTTTTGTATTACATCACGCATCTGAGTGAAGTACGGACGTGAAATATTTGCACGGCGAAAAGAACATGTTGTATGTCATCCCTGCTGCAAAACATGGATCCGCCAACGAGAAACTGAGCTGAGAATAGTAGTGCTAGTAACCACTATTGTTGTTTATAATCTTGCTAGTCCCAACTAGAGAGCCAGAATCGATTCGTTTATTGTCAGTGTTTATATGATGTCTACATCGACTTTCAAAACCTCCAGCATGGTCTCCAAACGATGAGTGAGTGTGCACATGTGCCAAGCACAGCACCTGAAAGGATGGGACGCACAGGTGAGGAGCTTGGGAGACGAGACAGATGTGCCACAGGGAGGGCAGGGCTGTCTCTGCCTCCGGGAGTTTGGGAAGTAAGTAGTGTCTGGTCGTTTCTCTTTCACTTATCTCACTAGTTCTATTCTGAGCTGGTTCATTTTGTGTCAGGAGTTTGTTTCCAGGAATATTTGGTGCAGTTGACTGTACACTACTACCTACCGCATGCTTCACCTGCATTCGTCGTTTCACATAACACCGCTCCCTTCAAGGAGCTCGCGGTGTAACAATGTGAGGGTGTTGTTTTAGCCACACATTTCCCACAGGACGAAACTGAGTTGAAGTAACTTGCTTACCCGAGTATTGTGCTACGTTCAGAATGTTCTCACCTTACTTAAGCGGGTGCCTCGAAACCCGATGAAACTGCCCTGCCGTCCGTGTTGTTTTCCGAGTCCCTGTGACGTGCACTTCCATGGTACCCTGCTCTGTTGTATTGACAGTTATTTGTAAGAAGATATGGGACAGGGTGTTTTTTTAATTGTTATGAACTCTTTTCAACCTGGAACATATACGAAGAAATTACATCAACTACCCATGTACCCACCACCCAGCTTAGAATAATAAAGAATTATCACTAGACTTGAGGCCACTTTTATATACTTTAATATGCTCCCCCAATCACAACCCCCACGCACCCCCACCATCTACAGGGAAACTTTGCTGTCTATTAGTCATTTCTTTATACATTTATGGCATATGTTCTTAAATAATAAACTGGTTTTTTGCTTTATTTTAATGTTACATGATGGGTCTTACAATCCTTTTTTTCCATTAAGGTATAATTTGCCTGGTATTACTATAAATGCGCCAACATTCTATGCTTTTTACTGGCCTGCTAGGTCGCTTGCAATCTCCCTTTGCCCTGTAATTTAGGGGAATCTCTGGGCAACAGCACATAACTGAATTATTTTAAAATCTAATTTCGCAGTCTCTAATTTTTTAACTGGCGAGTTTAGTACATTTACATTTATTGTTATTACTGATCTATACGAACTTACTTTTAACATTTTATTTTATACTTTGTTTTCTATGCCCATGCTTCTTTTTACTCCGCTTGAATTGACATCTTTGGATTGATTTTTAAGGTATTTTCTCCCACCTTATAATGGGGGCTGAAGGGAGAAAGGAACTTGTTACAGCAGCTTAACCTGGCAAAAGCTGATTAAAGCATTGCTTTGGCAGGGGAGCTTGTATTGCTGACTCTCCCACTGATGAGGCAGCCCTCCAAAGTTCCTGGCAATTCATAACATGAGGGCCTCAACTCCATTTCCACATCTTGCCTGAATCCAAGACCTTGTCTCTCATAAGAGATTTTAAAAAATAAGTAACAGGTGTTATAGGTGTTCACCAAATATTCAGTTCTCTCTTTCCAGGTTCATGTGAGATTGCACGTCTCAGCCCCACTGCTCTCGGGGAAGGCCATGTGATTAGTCGTGTCCAGTTAAACATGAAGACACGTGTCACTTCCAGGCTGCCACAGCAGAGGACAATTTTAATGACCTCTACAGCTGCCAGATCCAGCCATGTCTGACGCCATCACTCCGATACCTCCACTCACCTGAAATAATAAACTTCTGTTTTTTCAAATGAATTTGACTTCAGTTTCTGCAGCTTAAAAAAGCCTGCTATGCCTCTGTTTCGTGGGAAATGTACACCACACATGTTAGGTATTTAGATACTTATGCTCAGCTTGAGAATGCAAACATATATAAAAGAGAGGAGAACGCAAACTATGATATAAATTAAATGGACAGACACTTGAAACTTGTTCTTTTTGGTCTGTTCTCCAGACTAAACATTTCCAATATTTAAATGTCTCATCTTTCTGTTTATTTCTCTTTATTCAAATGTAAGGTGATCATTATATTTACACTTAACATCTTAAAACTTCCTCCCCTGGTCTGGATTTTCCTAAGAAAATGGGGTTCAAAGGACAAAGAGGGGCACACATTTGATAAAATCATCTCCTTGTAAAGAATTTTTCTTCTTCTGATGCATTCATTCATTCATTCATTCACTGAAGTAAACTAGTTAAACCATCACACAATCTTTCCTCTAGGATTGAAAAGTAGTAAATTTACGTCAAGAAAGGATTATTCTCTGTGCAGCTTTTTCTAAAGAAACATTTTCTACTGAATTGTAATAAACACACAGAAAAGTGTGCAAATCGTAAGTTTATAGTTCGACAAATTATCAAGTCACAGAGTGCCTAATGAAAGCTATGTTTCTGCGTCTCCTAGAAAATGCAAGTCGCTTTGTTGGATGCTGCCAGGAAATGGAAGATGAGGAAGCACGGGCCTCGGAATTAAAGCCGTTTTCACGTGTAGAAAGGGGATGGTGTTCTGTGACTCAAAGCAGCTGTGAGGCAGAACATGCAGCATCCTCGAATAATGCCGGCCGCTGTCCTGAAGCTCTTCATTAAACTCTTCAGAACTAAGCAGAATATTCTAGCAAGACCTCGGACACCTGACAGCGTCACTGGGGAGCTGGACCACTGATAAACCGGGCGGGTGCCGCTGACATCGCCCCAGCCTCACAGACTCGCCCAGGCAGCCTGTCCCCTGTGGCAACACATGAAGTTTCCATGGCTAATCGTGCTGGGGGAGGGGCTGGTCTGCATGCACACAGATGTAGTCTATCTTTCTCACATTTGACCTTGTTCCTTCTCGATACATGTCTGACTTCCTTATGTTCCTTCTTTAAAGTCAATTTGAATTCCAGTACTTTAAAGAAGTCATTGGTTTCATCTATCCAATATGTTCATAAATTTACTCCTGTTTTGTTTTCCGTGAGGAGAAACAAATGTTATCTACAGAAAGTAACATGTAATATGAAACAAAGAGGAAAATACGATACATAGCAAAACTTTTAAAATTTTTAGAACATTATGCAATAATATAAAACAGCAGAGCTGGGGGAAATGATACACTTCTTCTTTGGCCCCCTCTGTTCCCTGCCTGCGCTCCCCCCACAAGCATACCTTTCTGCATACACACAGCCGTGGCTGAGTGAGTGGCCCCGGACAGGCTGTCATCTACTTATAACTGATTGGACAAGATCACATTGCATCAGTGGCAAAGCAAAGGAGCGCTACCATTCCCCATATTTTATTTCCTATTTTTGTCTCCAATTTGAACTGAAAACAGCTACCTAACTTATCCAGGTTGCTTCTAAACAGGCTTTGAAGAGTCGTGATGCTTTTTCCAGCTCATATTCATCTACTGGAAAAAGCACTTCTAGACTAAACGTCTCCAAAAACCTTTCCGGAAAGTTTAAGCCCTAAACTCAATCAACCCATCTCTGTCATATGAAATACGACAGGTTAGTATTGGTGAGAATTCCCACTCTGCCCTCACAACAAGGCTCTGCCCAGCACATGACACTCACGAGCCTTTCCAGAAGTTAAGCACGTACAGTGCCGAGGGCAGATGAGAAGTGCCAGGGGCTGGTAGCAGACAGGAGCAAGGAAGTGGTGGCCCAGAGTTGGGGGGACAGCTGGAGGACTTGCAAGTTCCTCTGACATGTCAACCCTACAGAACCTGATGTGTGCCTGAGGGTCAACTCCAGGGCTTGTCTCTGTCACCTGCCTTGGGGTCCCTATGGCAAATGTGGCTTCCTGGGTGGTGGCTGTTGGAAGCATTTAAAGGCAAGACGTTACCAATGGCACCGGGGCAAAGAACAGGGGGGCAGGCCATGGACAGATTGGCAGCCCCGAAAGGGCAGAGGCCGGGGCAGGAGGCCTGTGGCAGGAATAGGGCTCTGAAAATCTCCCCTTCCTACCGGCGTCCAGAAGCCATGCTCGTGCCCAGAACTGGACACGTGCTCAGAGAAGAACCTAGAAGACCCTGAGTGCTTGTCTGACTGACCACAGGCCCAGTCTGCAGGGAGCCACAGGACAGTGGGGTCACAGACAGCCTGGCATCGGCCGGCAAGGCCCGCGGGAGGCTCTGTGTTTGTGATGCCAGGTTTGTAGTTTGTAGGGAAGCCACTGTCACTCACTAGCTGCTCACACATTAAGGGACAGAGTCCTCAGCGGTCAGACGCAGTAAGGAGCACAGGTTTGCCGAGCTAACTCACAAGCCAGCAACACAACACCGCAGAGCAAGCAGCAGCAGTAAGTCTGGGCGACTTTGGGTGAATCTGAAGGTCTTCTAAAGCATAATGTTTATTTTTTTAATGTGGGGAAGGGGTAGGCTCAGGAGACAGACTTGGCCTGCTCCTGCTCAGCGTTCAAGCTCTGAGCGGCTAACACGAGCCCATGCTGGGCCGAGAGCCACAGGAGACAAGATGCTGTAACTCTAGGGACAGTTACTTTATTAGGCAGCTTAGAGGGCACACCTGGGGAGGGGTTACTATTGCATTAATGTGTGATGGTTAATTAACTTGACCTTCACATAACTAGCTGATTAGGACACAGGTCATGAACACATGCCAGCTTTATTCTGATGGAATTGCTAAACTGCCTTGATAAATAAAAGGATTTGATGTATTACATTAACAGGAAATGCTAGAACTAGCTTAATTTCTGATGGCGTAATTGCCACCACATCTGCCGTGTACACTGTTTCCTCATACACGCGTATGTTGAAACACTGAACCAACAGCACATTCCTTCCAGGGTGTGACATCCCAGTAGGTCACCAGGAAAGGTTTGGACAGCTGGACCACCACGTTCCTGGGCGGTCTGCGCTCCATCTGCATCTGGGGTGGTCCTGAGTACCACCCAGGGACTAAGGGACCCTGCTCCAGTCCACACCTTGTCACCTGCCCCCTGGGATAGTCTCAGTACCAAGGAAATTGTGTGGGAGCAGAACCTGAGGCTAAGCTTCAGGTGCAACGTGGTGGTCAGTAACGACATTTCTGAAAGGAAGGGCATGAGGCAGGGGTGGAAGAGGCAGACGCCAAACTGCAGGCCTGGCAGAGCCCCCTCCGACCCAGCAGGAGCCCTGAGGTGGGGGAGGATGGGCGTCAGAGCCTCCAGGAGCCCAGTGGCTCCTTGCTCACCCCCAGGTGTGGACTGCCTCAGGAAGGCTGGCCTCGGGGGCTGGCCGGCAGGGAGCCGAGAGCTGGGAGCTGTGTACGGACCGCCCAGAGGGCCACTGGACAGCACCTGCTCCCCTGATGGATTCAGAGATGCTTCTCCACCAGCCACACCCTCACTGCTAGGCCCTGGGTGCTCGCAGTTCCTGCCAGTTAGATGCCCTGGCAGGTGCTCTGGAAGGAAGGGGGAGGCAGGGCCCCTTCCTGCACCGCTCTTGGCTCTGGGAGCTGCAAACCTGATGTGGAAGCAGGAGGTGTCCTCCACCGTGATCCAGCAGCGTCCAGACGACGCAGGTGGGGCGTGGCAGCAGCCAGCGACCTCTTGATCTGGATCGGGGATCCTGGATAATAGATCCTGGATCTCGGCTGTGACCTCGGGGGGCTGCAGGGGAGGCAATGGGGACGTGCACAGCCTAGTGCAGAGTGGGCCTTGAAGGACGGTCAGGTCTGCACCAGCGTCACTTGTTCTGTGAGCTCCAGGCAGGATTCATAGGTGGCCATCTTGGACCCATGAATCTCCTGAAGTGCTATTCAAATTCCTGTGCCACTGGCATTCCCGCCCTCATCAGGTCCCCAGTGATGTCAGCGACTTCTGGAAGTTTAAGGACCCCTGAGTTCAGCAGACGCCTTAGTGACACCCCCAAAGTCCGACATGCAGTTCCCACCCTGTTTACTGGGGAAGGGAAGACAGCAGCTTCTTTCAATGGTAGCAATGATTTCAGCTAGGAAACACCCCCTGAAGGGTCTCGTGGGTTTTGTCATAAATCTTTGTGACTATTTTAACTCGTCCAGGAAAGAACACCCCTAAAATAAGCAATGTGAGAAGCAAACCATTCTACCAAAACTCCGTCACATGGAGTCATAGCTGCTTCCGAAAAGGCTCTGAAGATAAAGTACTGTAATATTTAAAATCTAAGCCTGATAATATTTATAATTGAGCGTAAAATAAAATATTCTTAGAGGAGAACTCCACCTAAATTACGTGATTGAAAGTGATCAATGAACAATGGAATACCCCAAATAAGCAGAACCTGAATAAAAAACAGCTTTTACAATGTGACTACATTTACTTCGATGAGCATTCTGTAAACCTTTCACTAGCAGAAACCTTATTTGAATATCTTAAGGTCCTTTCATATAAGGAAACTACTACTGTTACATAATTTCCCCAAGTCCACATTTCCTAAGGAGAAAATGCAGGCAGATTACATAAAAGTCTCATTTCCATTCTGTAAGCATTTCACATGAGATGTACTGTTCAGGCCACAGCAATTTCGTTGCAATACAGTCAAATTTCTATTCGGATGCATCAGGAGAATTTGTGCTAATGCCGACTCACAAGACGGGTGAAAGCTCCGGCTCCAAGGCCGACTCTTCCAAAGCAGATGCTGATCCAGCGAGAGGGTAACAGAGCTGAGTGGCAGGTAAGCGCTGGACAGGTGTCACAGGCCTGATCTGAAGCCCCACTGCTCACATTTTATATTTCTGAGACCTCGAGCAAACCTTCCAGGCTCCAAAATGTCCCCATCTCTAAAATGTTTCCGATTTTCTGTCTTGCCAACCTTGTGATTTTCAATTTCAGTGTTTTGCTTCAGTGGTTAAAATATAGTGTCCAAAACGTTTAAGTCTCCAAACATCTCAGCAGCTTTATTAAGGCAGAATCGACAGGCAGAATTTGCATATGTTTTCAAAGGGAGTGATTTCATAAGTTTTGACATTTAACTCGAGGTACCAGAGTTGGAGCTTCTAGAAATCCTATCGGGTCAAAATATGGGTAACTGTGATTGCTGCACAATCACAGATCTAAGCATTTCGTGGACTGTTAGAGCCCAGGAGCATGCTAGAAACACCTCGCCCGCCTGTGTCACACCCGGTGGCTACAGCGCAGATGTGCGCTGCGACACACGCTTGCGTGGGGCTGCCAGGTCCGCCTTAGAGCTGCGCAAGAAACGCGCCACACCACAGCACCCGGGCGTCAGGTGTTCAGCAAGTGACGCTGCACACGCCCCACAGCAGAGCCCCTACAATAAATCCTCCAGTTGCAGCCTCCACCCTGTGAAAGAGTCCAGCACTTACACGTTTGTAAAAATAGTCACAAACCCATGTAAATACTTCAAGTCCTCGACTGCGCTTTTCCCACTGCCAAGCCTGGCACCTTAGCCACCATAGTCTCTCACCCAGACCCTGCGACAGCCTCCAAACTAGTGTCCAAGGGCCAGACTCATTCCCTGAAGGCCACTCGTCCTCCAGCAGCCAGCGTGCCCTTTCTCATAACGTAAACCAGGTCCTGTCATGCCTCTCAGAGCATGGCCACCTCACACCCTGCCCAGTTCTCAGCCCTCCACAAATGCCTGGAACTTCCAACCACGAGGCCCTCACTCTGGCCACAACAGCCTCGTCCTGCCTTCTCACTGAGTGTCCCATCTTCCGGAAAGATCCACCCAGACTTCACATGGGTAAGTATGTCATGGCACTCGGGTCTCAGCCCCTGGGCTCAGGGTGCCTGCCGGTGCTCCCGTCACCTCCCCCGTCACTGTCCAGCTGTCCTCCCCATCGTGTCTCCCAGCACACGCTCAGTATACCAGTTCCCGGGGCAGGCCAGAGCCAAAGGTCTCAACAAGCACGGGTGACAGGACAAACAGGGGCCTGTGTGTGAGACGAATCTGACCTATATTCAGACAGTGTTTTCTAAGCATTCGCTCCCGACAGCTGTGTTGAGTGTTTTGTGCCAGGCAATTGTAAGTGCTCAAGACTCAGAAGTTAGCAAACTCCTGTAGGACTTACGTTCTAAGTGAGTGCAATGGGTGTTCTGTAACTTTTTAGCGTTAACAAGGGACATTTTCAGTTACTCAATACTTATGTTTTAATTTTATACACAAATATAATCACTTGCTGTTCCTTTGTAACTGGGTAACTTTTGCCTGGTCTGACAAGCAACTCCAGGACTCCACCAGATAACAACCCCACAGCTACAGCTGCTCAGAATAGCAGAGGGCACTTCCGGGTTTCCAAAGTCCCCTGGCCTGCCAACCTGCAAGCCAGCGGCTGTGTCAGACCATGGTTCAATCACGCCCCCTTGAGTTCCTTCTAAAGAACTCTCTAGAGAGACACAAGCTCTGAGTGACCGACAGGTGGATGGTCCTGAACACCCAACGCCAGCCTGGAGCCTGTCCCAAACGTTCAAATTGTATGAAAATTACTTGAGTTTATTCTGTGAAAAGCATTGTACTTGTTTGACTTATTAATATAACAGTAGCAGTGAAACCACAAGCAACTGTTCGTCTATCCAGACACTGGTGAGCTGTGGTCATTACAGAGCGGTTTCCTGCAAACGTGTTTTCAGCGGCTGCTGCATGAGAACAGACACCAGGAAAACCGCGGTCCTGCTGAGATGTGGAGAGTGGACAGATGGAAGGGGAAGTATTTTTGCTTTACGCCGTTAGGTCATCCTTGGTTCTTCACTTTTAAAAATGCTTTTGTTTCTGGGAGCTGAAGGAAGAGCAGAACATGGAAGAAAGAGGGTGACTATTCAATAAATATAAGCTGGACAGTAACTTGTTCATTAACATATTTCTCGTCAAATATCATAAACACTGGGAAAATGGGTGATCCATTAATGCTATTTTACCGGCTACCAAGAACATATTAAGGGAAATAATAACGTATTCGCCTGCTACCTACAATTAACACAGTGGTGCCAGACTTTCCTGGAAGTGGCCCTTTCTAATATTGCATACGCTCTGATAGTCTAATGTTACATAAAGTCTAATCTCCCTCGCCCCGGTTTCCTTGCACTGCCTGTCACAGCAGGGTCCCACTGTGGGGACAGCGCTCACCCTTCTGCCCTGCTGGGACGTCTCTGCACACACGGTGACAACACCTCGGCACATTCCCCGTGACCATACTTTTTGAAAACTCAGTGATCTACCAGCCCTAGCATAGATCCTGGAACCTCAGACACTCTGAGGAGCGAGAGCCTTTGGCTGTGGCCGTGGGTGGTGAGTGTGGCACCCATCACCCTGAGACCTTATTTTCCCACCAAGGCCTGGGCACCCCATTTAGCATCTCCTTCAGCCTGCAAAGGACACCTGACATACAGGTGTGCCCGGAGGCCATTGCCTCTCACCTGTTCTCTTCTTAGCGCACCCGGGGACATGGTGAGAAGGCAGCAGAGCCTAACAGACGACACGGGCATCCCCACGTCCCGCCCGGCCTCAGGACTGCTGTCTGCAGCACTGGCTCTCAGAGTGTGGCCCCCGACCAACAGCTTCGGCCTCCTAGGAGCTTGTGAGGCAGGCAGGTTCTGAGACCTCTCCCAGACCCACTGTACATGCAACTCTGGGGGACACCTGTGGTTTAAGCACGGCTCCAGGTGCCTCTAGAGAACCACCTCCTGCAGCATTCACAGGAGTTCTCTGGCTTCCCACTCACCGACGCTCTACCTAAAACTGAGCACAGGCTGCCACCTGCCCCCCCTCCAGCCCATATACCAAAGCCCAGCCCCACGAATGGGCCATGTCAATGCAGCAGGTCCCAGCTCTGCCACTCCATCGGTTTGGGCCCAATCCCTGGACTCCACTGTGGTCACAGCCCGCATCCCGCTGGTAAAGATTGCTGAGGCACACCTGGGTGAATAAGGGACCTTCTCCTGAGTGGACTTTTCCTGCTCTGAGCAAACCACGTTTGTGTGTCCAGAGGAATACAGGCTGCGGGAGGCAGGTCCTAAGGCTCAGAACCGCCTATGGGAGAATGCCACAGGTGCAGCCATCGGAGAGCTCCCATGCAGGGAAGAAGCTTGCTCAGGTGGGAGGGATTGCTGCCTCCACATTCACGAAAGGTCCAAGGGCAATGGGAGGCTCAGAGATCTCATGTCCCCAAAGTCTGCCCACATGTCACCTGCCATAACTCAGTATCCCCTTTCAGGCTCACAGTTCCTGACCTGAGCCTGAGAAACCTGGCCAGGTAGGGCCCTGGTGCTGCAATGGCGCAACTTACAACCAGGACCTGGGCTGCCCGCTCAGCTCTGTCCCCTGTTACCGCAGTAGATGGGGGCTCCTCCAGTTTCCAGTCAGGTTTTCTGGTCACCTGCACATTCCTGCTTTGAATTCCCTCTGTCTGTGCTCTCTGGAGCAACCAAGAAAATCAGTGGCCTCCCCACCTGTAGGAGGCCACTGTCATCATAGCAACCAAACGCCCAGCCATCAGATCTCCCAACCTCTGACCAGCAATCCATCCAAGTCACCACAGTGATACGCTGCCATGGGGCAGCCTGTGGGGTGCAGCAGCTGACAAACGTGCCTGCAGTCAGGCGCCCTTGCAGGGCAAGGGTACAGAGTTCCTTCTGAGACTGGACGGCAGGGGGCACAGCTCAGGGAGTGACCTCCCGAACAGCAACCTTTGAAAGACTGAATTTTATGGTATGTCAATTACACCTCACTAAAGCTGCCATTTAAAAACTGATTGGGAAAAAAAGTGATTGGACATGAAATAATAGTTTAAACATATTTTATGTGAAAATCTTAATTAATGAAGAAATGTAATCAAAAGAATGTAAGTGAGCAAAAGATCCATCTTTCATATCAGAGAATTAATTAATACTGTCTGATGCTACAAATAAAATAATGTACATATGCTACTAGAGCTGCAAAGGTACCTTCCAATACACCTGAAAATAGAAATGGTTACAAGCAGTGGCGCTGGACAATAGCAGGTTTGTGGGCAGGTGTGTGTGTGTGGCTGTGACTCTTCGTCTTAAGTCCTTTTGTACTATTTTACTTGTTACCAAGTGCGTATTTCTTTGACCAAATATTTTAATCACAATAGAGGGAAGTAGAATTATAATAACAGCTTGCTACATTTTCCAAGAAATGTGTTAAGAAACCAAGTTGCAGGGAAAAAAACAACACAAAACACGATGCCTTGTTTTAAAAAAAAAAAATCAGAAATAGAAGAAATTATTACTTAAGCATATTTCACATGACTGGGAGCTGTCTAGAGACACACAGAATGGCCGCGGCTATTTCCCTGGAGAGTGGGTTACTTCACAGGACAGTGGGTGTTGCCTGGCAAGGAGCAGGCAGGAACGTCCATTTTCACTTTAAACTTCCGGACTTCACAATGACTGTGCTGATTTTTATGTCAGTTTAATATTTAAATAGACAATGGAAACAACTCCTTTTTAAGTATTTTAAAGTTCAGTCTGCTTTTCGATTGCCTTAGTAATACTAATCTTCCAATTTGTTTAAAGGGCAAACTTGAAAAGAGCTTAGAGGCAGATAATTGCATCGTTGGCAGGTAAGTCACACGTGAGGAGAGAAAGGAAGGCAAAGGGTTTGTTCTTTTAAGGAGATGGGGGAAAACACAGCAGAACAAGTCCTTGCCTTTGATCTAAATTACACTTGAGACGTGGGCACCCACCCCCCTAACAAAATATACCAAGAACTTGAGTAAAATGAACACTGAAAAACAGGAAACATTCTCTAAGTCAGAGCAAATACTTAGCCAGAGGATCAGTGAGGGGGTCCAACAAAGTAGCCAGAAGCAAAAGAAAATACAGTCCCTACGGATGAAAACAGACTAAGCAAACAAGCCATAAAATGAAGTAGAAGAAAGAGTCAGCTCTTGTTAGATTTCTATACCGATTTTAAAGTCTTAAAAAAAGAGACCTTTTTCGTTATCCAATTTCTGATACCACATGAAAGATGTAACATATCTAATTAGATTGCAAATTTGTTAATGAACATATGATTTTTTAATAAACGATTTAGAAATGTATAACAATCTCTATCATCATACCCAACTAAATAGTTCACATCAATCAACTATGTCTTTTTGTCACCACTTGATAGCAACATAGTTAACCGATAGGGGCAGTTTGGAAGGGGAAGTAGGGAGCCCTGAAGCATCCAGACTGTTCCAGAGCTGATAGAGGTGACGACTTTATGGATCGAGATACAGTTCCACAGAAATTCCCAAGAACAGGAACAGTATTTCATTATGTGCTTTCTCAAAGATCAATCCATTCTTTAGCATTCTCAGGAAGAAAGAAAAGATGGCTGCATCCAGAAACATTTTAATTTGTCTAGCTACAGTAATTGGATTTTTATTCACAAGCCATATGTACAGAATCACAATGGAATGCACTTAAATTAGTTTAAAATATATCTTTGCAATGTCATTTGCAAAATTAGTTTACGATACACAGTATTTCCCTGACCTACCGCTAAATGGATTTGGGATGATGTGTTTCAAAGCAATTTTCCATTTGAAGTGGAAAGTTTTTAACTCTTGTCGTCCCCTTAGATTCTCGTTTGGGCATCTTGTCCAGTACATTTTTCTCCACCCCAGTTTTAATATGGAGTCTTCGATGCAGGACAGAACCTGGAAGGTACAGCTATGGCAAAGCAGGGAGTGACCCCTGAGTGTAGCATGCAGACTGGATGACCTACCTTCAAGGAAGGGTCCTTGATTCGAAGGACAAACCTGTTTATTAGCCACTGTATTAGTGTTCCCAGAGAAACAACCAAGAGGAGATGCGTGTGCATGTGTGTGCGTGTCTGTGCATGTGTGTGTGTATGTGTGCATGTGTGCATGCATATGTATGTGTGCATGTGTGTGTGCGTGTGTGCATTCATGCGTGCATGTGTGTGTTTATAAAGACATTTATGGTAAGGTATTGGCTCACACCACCTATTACACACACGGAAATCTGTGTTTGCAAGCTGGAGGCCCAAGAAATGGGGGCAAAGTTTGAAGGTCTGAGAGCCAGAGACAGGGCAGGAGGGTAAGTTCCGGCCCCAGCAGTCAGGCAGGGTTCACTCAGCCTTCCTCCGCTTTTTGTTCTATTCATGCTCCTCAGATTCGATGAGCTGCCCACACTGGGGAGGGCCATCAGCTTCACCCAGCCCACTATTTCTCATGCTAGAAATGCACCCAGAAATAACGTTTGACCAGATTTCTGGCTATCCCTTGATCCAACCAAGTTAACATATAAAATTAATCATCACAAGTATTTTCCATTCCTTAGATTGTAAGACAAAGTATAAGTAAGGAAAGTGTACAACACTGTTCAGAATTACCCAGATAGGACTTTTGTGGGTCCTTTGGGACTAAAACTGATGGAGTTTATATGGGTGATTATTAAATGCTTCCTACAATAACCCACACAGCACAGCCAGTGGAGGCCAATTTCCAGTTAGCACCACTGGCGAGGAGAGACTCAGCAGCCCTAAGCTGGAATGTTTTCAAGTGTTCTTTTGCCCTCGTGTGGATAGTTGCTGAGCCAGAGACCAAGGACCGCAGGCCGCACTGGCACAGAAGGCCCAAGTACAGATGGTGAAGAGTCCCCCAAGGAGTTCTCTTTCCTCTCAGTTTGGTGAAGAGGAAGCTAGAAAGTCCAGCCACCAGGGAGAATGTGTCCTCGTTGCCTTGGAGCGAGACCCATGTCGGGACCAGAGGTCATGCCAGGGGCCACGAGTGGGGATTCAAGTTACTTTCATCATAATAAAAACAAATTGTTTTCCCAAAAACATTCACATTGGGGATCACTGTGATGAAGACATTTGCAATTTGAAGAGGATTTGAAACGTACACGACTTTCACTAGAAGAAAAAAGTGTTCAGAAACGTAAGCAGTTACCTCTTTCCCCCTCCCCCACCTCCAAGTCCCATGGATTCCTAAACACATCCAGAACCATTGAAGAATTCCACTCTAGTGTCCGTCACTGGGAGAGTCAAGTTACGAACCAGAAGAAGACATAAAACTTAGAAGAAGTAGGGGAGAGGCACTGGTAGTGAGGATGCTGTGCCCGTGCCCTGCTAAGGGTCTGTGGGCTTGGTCCTGGTCTGCCACCACCAGCCTCAGATGCCAGGCTGGCTGGATAAGAGCCAGGAGTGCCGGCCACGCAGACCCAGGCCTTGGCCCTCCAAGGTCCTCGCTCACCAGGCCTGAACAAACACCTAGGAGCCCCAGGTTGGGGACTGACCCGACTTGCTCATGAACATGCCTTATCTCAAGTTCAGGGTGGTGCCGCGGAATGAACCCTGAGCTTAGAACTGGAGACATAGTTTCAAGTCCACACAGTGACTATTCAACGAGCTTGAATAGATATTTGACTCTCTGAGCCTCAGTTTTTCCACTGTAAACAGACATATTATTACAACCTGTCCAAACTTCAGGGGGATATTTACTGTTACTATTATTCGTGATATAGTATTAATCATTAATTGTTCCCATTATTGATATTAATTATGTTAATAAACTTGACATTTATGGAGAACTTACCATGTGCATTATGTCGTTAAATTCCCATCACAATGCTATGAACTAAATATTAGGTTGGTGCAAAACTAATTGTGGTTTAAAAGGTTAAAAATAATTGCAAAAACTGCAATTGCTTTTGCACCAACCTAATACAATTATGTCCAATTTATAAGCTAATAGAGGTTAAGCGGCCGGTTTTTAAGATAATTATGATGAATTTACCACTAAGTTGAATGTGTTGACTGTAAAGATAAAGGCGGGCCTGGCTTGATAATATTCCCCTTAACGCCATCTGCCTGCCTGACTCTGGCTGATGTCCTCCACGCAACGCTCTGCTCTCACTGGAACCACCTTGCTCCACAAGTGGCTAGCCTTGGCCAGCTGTCACAGGGACGCTGATTCTCATCTCCATCCAAAGGGCACTCAGGCAGCGTTGCTGTGGCAACGACACATCCTTACGCCTGGAGAATGCAGACTGGAGATGCCTTGTCTGAACCCCACAGACGGCAGCTGTGGCCCCTCTGGCTACTGAGCTCTACACTGGGTGCACCCACACACCAGGTGGCTCGGTAACAAATGAATCTTTGTGAGTCACAGTCACTCAGCAGGATTTGGTCTCCTGTTCATCAGCTTAGGAAGCCCCTGTTTCACAGCTGCAGGACTGAACAAACCTCCCGGTCATGCCTGAGGCAGCAACACACCATGTCCAGGGGTGTTTATGCTCAGGGGTCCTCACAGGGGAGAACAACTTTATCCCCAAGGGACTTTGGTGGTTGTCACAACTGGCATGTGTGTTGCTGACACCCACTGGGGGGAGGCCAGGATGTTGCTAACTTCCTGTCAGTGCAGGATGGCCAACGACAGCGAAGGACCCGCCCCAGAGGCCAGCAGAGCCTGGCTGAGATGCCCTGCTCGCCACGCATGCCCTCTCTGCAGCCATCTGGTGCACGCCAGTGTGACATCCACCTCAGCTGTCCATCACTGGGTTCCAGGGGGTGTTTCGGGCGTGCACCCCACCTTTTTGGGGGCCTGTGTAATTCTAAGTCCACAGTGAGCCATCATGCAGCACAATGTGTTGTCCAGATTGGTGTCTGAGAATATAAAGTGTGGTAAGAACAACTGTTCTATTACGTGTCCCTCTAACGCCAATACCATTAGGAAGAAATTGACCCACTGGTAAGATGAAGTGTCCATACCAGGTGTGACTCAGAAGTAGCACACGGTGCAAAGGTCAACATTCTACCCAAAGACTGGGAACCCTCACGTAAGGCATCGATTTTTAATTTAAAAAGGAACCTAAAGGATGATTATGAAAATGAAGAAATGGGTTTTAGAAAGGACATGTGAGCACTGCCAATCCTCAGTGAGTGCAGGGACCCACAACCACCCCTGGGGCCAGCGTGCAGCATGGGCGCTGCTGCTGTCACCGACGTCTGCGTCTCAGAGGAGTGTCCGTGAACTCTCTCACACACAACCATTGTCTCTCCGCTGTGTGACTCTGGGGACTTACACATCACCCCGTGCCTGCTGCCCACAGGGAGTCACATCGGAAAGCACAAGGCTGACGGTTAGAGGACAGGTACATGCCACAGCAGGAGCACAGAGGTGAGTGGACGCCGCCTAGGTCACCTGACCTGACCTGATCTCACCTCATCCTTAATGCACATGCAAGGCAGAAGCAGGTGGCGAGGAGACTGCTGCCATGCCCCAGGCAGGTCATGGACGCAGACCAGGCCATGCCCAGGTGGCATGCTGAGCAGGGCGCAGAGCCTGGATCTGGCTTGCAGTCACTGTTGTCATCGGTTTAGCTGATCTGAGTACAGAACCTTGAGGGTGGGGACTCCCAGTGAAAACAGACTGCTCCAAATTGTGAGACCAACCCCCAGGGTGACACCGTGCTCCGGCACCACAGCCAGCGGATGTCCTCTGACTCACAACTGTGGCCGTGCATCTTCCCCAGGACAGGGGACAGTTTCCTCAGAGGCATCTGGTGGGATCAGATGCTCACGCTGCAGGACATTCTGACAAATGCACAGCAGGTCACAATCATGGTGTGTGGTGAGTGCTCAAAACCAGTAGCCACTTTCTCGTCTCCATGTCTAACCTTGTGACAGAAATCTACAGTGTCCGCCAGAATCGGTGGGGCCAGCATTCGCCCTTTCACTTGGCCCTCCAGGGCCCTGAGCATTCCGTGACAGTCCCCAGATGGCCACCGTGCTGCCCTCCCAACATGACAACTAAGCGAGGGGTGTGTACAGCCCCAGCACATAGTAGGATTTGACAGTAATGGTTTAACACCTGTGGACAGGACAGGTCTACTCACCCTGTCACCAAGCAAAGCCAGGCATGTGCACTCAACCAGCACTTCCCACCTCAAGGCCATGGGCGCACTTGCTCATACAAACAAGAGTGAACAGGAGTGAATGGCCCCTCAGGGGAAGCATGAAATGGTTCGGACATTAGGTGGATTCTGAAACCACTGCTTACTTGGGCTCTGACCTTGTGTAACTTACCTGACCCCATTTTTCTCATGTGTAAAGCTTGCTTTGAAAATTAAATGAAACCACACTCACAAATCACCAAGCACACTGCCTGGTACCCAGTGAGCACTTTGTAGCATTCCCACAGCTATTACTATCTTTATAATTATTATCGCTATTGAGGAATACAGTGATCGTACTAGGTAGGCCCCTTACAATATAACCGATGTCGTAGTAGATTAAGCCGCAAAGGGAAGGAACTTTCTGGCTTCTTGCAGCTGGTGAGCCCGTGGTTGGAGGTGGGGTGATAGGGGGCATGGCACAGCTGAATCCAGGCACCAAAACTATGTCTCTGAGTCTCATTCTTGTTTCATTTATCCCTTTCTCTCTTGGTCTCTGCTTGAAGCAATTCTCTTATATTCAGACATCCTGTCTCTATTTTTAAAGGAAAATGACCTCTAAGAACCTCAGAAGTTTATCTTCCAATTACCATGATGCACACACAAAAGTAAGGCTTCTCCCTTCTCCCACAGCCCCAAAAGGAAAGGCCCGGGAAAGGCCGGGGTAAAGGGGCCAGGATTGGACAGGCCCATGTCCCTGCTCTGGGGCCTCCCGGGGACAGAATACCACTATTGACAACCTGCTAGAAGAACCTCCAGACTATGGAGAAAGAACGGCTCCCGAAGGGAACGGGGGTGGCAGAGCTGTGATAGTCGAAAAAAGAGCCCCGATTAGGAAAGGACACAAATCAGCATAAAAACAGAAAATCGTACAGTGAGGTAACAAGCAGCCATAGCAGAGAGAGGTGGCGTCTCTGAGAGTCTTCTGGAAAAATGATGAAAAGACCTCACCTAACTGCCACCCTTCAGAGCACCTGCCTCTCAACGTTCACAGTTTAATTTGAAAATGACGAGAGCTATGGACACCACTAATTTTACTCCCAAGAATATTATAGAGACTTGAAATCATAAACGTGTGGACAGCTTCTGTGGTCCGTTTCCTAGAGGACACTTCACAGGGGACGGGCCAAAATAAAGTCACTTGAACTCTTAATATTTGACCTAAACTAGTTTTCTATCTCTGTATTTTAAAGTGCTCTAGTAAGTACTGAGTGGATTTATGAATTATCTGTGTTTTCAGTTCACTAATTTTCCCCAACTGCCCATGGACCTGATTCTGCAATAAAAACACACATCCAACTTGAACTCTTTGATCGTCACTACACCAGTCAGGTCAGCAGAGAGACAAATCAAACTACAATCCCAACACGGGTTTTACAGCTTTTGCAAATAAATACGAAACATACCATCCCAGCGTTCTCCAAAAGCACATACGTCCCCAAGGACCTAATGACAGCAGCAAAATTTGGCATCCTGCCGAGTGCCATGATGCTGGTGGTTGAGGACGTCACATATTGGAGTGAGAACAGGGTCCATTTACACAGCAGAGTTCCTTGGTATTGGACACTCCGCTCCCCCGAGTGATGGTTCCAAATCTCTCCTCTGTGCCTGATTTTCGGTATCCATCACAGGTCGGGCTGTCTCCCTGCTGGGATCCTTGGGCACCTCGAACCCCACACGTCTCAATACCTTGGACTCGAGGGCTGGGGAGGGGCTGCCTGAACCCTCACCTGAATGGGGTGCGACAGGCACCACCATCATTTCACACTGTGCGCCATGCTCCAAGTTGTAAAACCACTCCTGTCAGGAAGGTGGGAGACAATTTACCTGTCCTTTGGGTAAGGCCAGTGGGTAAACACAGAGGGCCAGACCTCCACACCTTCCACCCTTGGATTCCGCAGCAGTGAGCTCAGACCGTGTTCTGCCCATCCCCACCTGCCAATAGTTGGATGAAAAGTCCTCCCTGCCAGTGTCACTTTGTGCAGTGATTTTGCTCTGACGCCTGGATGCACTCATGGTTGGGGGTGGGGAGAGGGTTCTCTGAGGTTTCTCCTGTCGCCTGCTCCAGGATTTTGCCTAAAAGGGCAGCACACAGTCAGACCTTGCCTTCCCCCACATCACAGGAGCCACAGGCTGCATCCCAGCAGGTCCCTCCTGCTGCTCTTTCTCTGGCAGGCTCGCCCAATGCTCACCTGTCAGTCACAAAAGCCCTCATCTGTGGCCTTTGTCCCATTGTTCTTTATGGCAGAAATTTGTGCTCTGAACCCTCATGATGCTCCACTTTTAAAATAACCCATTTCCCTCTCCCAAGGCCAGACGTGGTACATCGAAACTCCTCTCTCAGACTCTTAGCTCTACTATCAATCTCAAGAAACTATTTTTGAACTCAATTCCAAATTTGACTCTGACCTGAGCTGTAGTTAACCTCTTGCAGGAAAGTAGCCTCACAGCCTCAATGGTGAGGGAAGGCACAGGCAGAGGGCATCCGGGAAAAGGCCCACAACCCTCTCCGAGAATGCCCCCCAGCTCAGAAGTGGGCCGGGGGCTGAGTAAGGAGGTGCTGGCCCCCAACTCCGCCAGGCTGGCTTGTGCAGACACTGGTTGTCTGGCTTGGGGGAGACCCACAGGCTGTGGGACCTAGGCTTGAAAAGTGGGTCCTCTGAAAAGAGAACAGAACATGTGGGTCCCCAATCAAGTGTAGGCTTAGAAAGGGGCTCGGAAATGGAGGGGCCCTAAAGCTTCACGTGCTTTTCAGTAAAGCCACTTCCTGTGATTTCGAGGCAAACTCACATGAGCCTCCATGTTTCATCTGTCAGGTAGGGATGATAACACCTTCTTCACAGGGTGCTCAAGTGTTAAGTGGAGTATTAAATGCCCAGCATTTGAAACAGAGTAAGGTGGAAAGTACCATTACAAATACGAAGAAAGCGTAAGGAAGTTCATCACATGTTAGCACAGGCTCACATGGAGAAGAAAAACACAAAATGGGAGTTGGATCAATGTTGGAGGAAACAAAAGAACAATAGCAACAAAAAAACAGCATCTAAACACAGAACAGCGGACAGAGCTGGGGAGTTAAATCAGTTGAAAATTATGGGTCAGACCTTAGCCGACCAAACAGACGACTGGTGAGCAGGCCCAGACAAAGACAAGACGATCTATTCTACTGCCTGGGCCTCAAGTTTCCTAGCTCTCCCCAGCCATGGGTCCGAACAGTTGTCCAGAGCGTCCCAGATCCTATGACTCAGCCGAGCCACAGGACGCGACACAACTGAAATGACATGACCGAAAGGCTAGCAGTAACTTTGGATTTGAAACCAGCTCTGCATCAGGAAACGGATTTAAAACAGCAAGTGGCAGAGGTCACACACATCATGAAAGTATGTGGGGAACGTTCAGTTGGAAAGAGGGTACTTCACTGTCCACCTGTCCGGTGGGGGAGGGTGATACCTGCTGAGCAGGTGTTTGGCCATGAGGAACGGCTCACAGTCCCAATGCCTCCCCTCACCAAGGGCCCCGACTCCATGAACTCAGGGAGAGAATCTCTGTTGCGTCTTTAATACTATCTTCTAATCTACCAGACAGCACCTCCTTTTAGAGATGAGAGACACTCAGGCAAACAGTGGGTCACATTTGGTTCTGTCATTGCTAAAATACATCTAGAATTGGGTAGAATCAGGCAAGCCACGTCTTGGGATCTTTAAACAAATGTCATAGAAATTAAGATTGTTTAGGACACCCCTGGGGTGTAAGGAAATGTGTCAGAATTATGTTCCCATTAAAACTGGAAATTTGGACTATACAATCATGATACATAAAATTATAATTTCCTATTACCATTCCCTTAGCAATATGAAAAGTTAACTCTTTTAATATATTTTTTTCCAAATTACTTTTGAGTTTAAAAGTCTATTCACATTCACAGTCCTATGAAAGCTGAGGTAACAGTTCAGGAGGAAGCTAAATTTTAAATATCACAGATACTATAAGTTCCCAATCGCAACATCAGAAGGACCCCATGTTTCTGAATAGTGTTTTCATTTGGTTCTCACTGTGAATGAAAAATATGGATAGACATGACTTTCTATGTTGTGTTGGTAGGCTTCAACTACGCAAAATACTGACAATAACTCCACGTCTTTGAAAAAATTCTTCTTTATAAAAATATTTCTTCTTAAGGTCCAAGGAAATGCATCACAACCTGTATCATTATGCACAGAACGAGAAGCTCTCAGTGGGTGTTCATGCATAAACGCCCATTTCTGCCTCTGCCTGTCCATATAATGACATTAAGAGAAAATTTCATGGAAGCCATTAAGTCAGAATATTTTAAAAATATTTTTCTCAGACATTTGTAGGGAGAATCTACATTCTGTGTGAGAAAAACATATTATACAACTCTAGCAATTAGCTCACAGATAAATGCAGTTCTTAGAAAAGTATTAAATTGTATTAGTTTGCTTCAGAAATGCAAACTTCTTTTTGCAAATCTCAAAACATCTAAAGTTTTGATGCTCAGATGTGGGCACAAAACACCCTTGAAGCCAAGTCTGTTTCTGTTCTAAATCAGGGCACAACCCAGAAAAGGCCCATTTTCAAACACTTTTCCACTTATTTACACATCTCCTCTTTCAGAAAAAGCACACTTTGTGATGTCTCGTGGTACAATAAGTGTAGACTAAGAAAGCAAAACAAAAAGTTTTAAAGTAGAAACGAGGATAAAATAACATCATCACCTTGTACCTTTTCTCTCTGAATTTACTGTTAATTCTTCAGAGGTGAGGTACAGTTCTAAAAATGTTAAAAGAATTCCTTCCAAGGTAAGTCTAAATTAAGTCAAACTGTAAAACATCCCCCCACTAAAAAAGCAGTAACTTGTTTTGAGAAAAATGCCATTTTAGTGAAAAAATAAAATAAAACAATCAGCTTTAAAAATACAGTGAAGCTCCATAATCCAGAGGCCATCAACTGACGAATGTGTAGCCAGGCACTGCCAAGAATGGGGGTGCCTGCTGTGGGAGAAAACGGGGTTCTGCAGAAAGTAACCTCCCCGGTGACCTGATCACAACTTCCTACTGGGGGACGGGGGTGGGGTCACGGTGGGTCGTGTCAGGCCCCAGGCCTGTAACTTCTTCAGGAAAAGGCTCATCTTTGCCCTAAGTAGCCCCGTCCATTGTTCTGTGTATCTACCTTCACACACCTTTGAAATGCCTCTAGTCAGACCCCTCAGAAGTAAAACCACCCTCAAGGGCGCAGAATCTTACGTGTCCTGTAATCCCACCTGCCTGGCTTCTGCTCACCTCCATTAAGCTCCCACTGTGGGAACGGCTGCCCAGACATACCTTCCAAGGACAGGGGAGGGGTGAGGAGACGCCCATTGTCCCGGACAGCGCTCGAGTCAGCCACGGTCACCTCCTCTCGATGGCCTCCTCCAACACGTACCTCTGACCCCACAACTACCTACAAATATATTTACATGTGTGTAAAATGACACAGGTGTAAGGTATTCCAGCATGATTTGTTATGAAAGATAGGAAATGACCTAAAAGTTTTTCCGTATGGGACTGTATAAATCAAGCATGGTACACGCATAAAATAAGATTCTATTCAGATGTTGAGAAATGAGTGTCCTCAAGCACTAATATTTCGCTAAGTGTAAAGTTGAAATAAGTGTGGAACAGCTTATAGACTTTATATTTATTATGTGCATAAACCTAATATAATGTAAGACATAAGGGCTAAGGGGGGGATGGAGAGAGAGAGAGAATATATACACTACGACAGCCGCCATAGCCGTGGCCTGAAATATCTGGAAGGATATGCCAGGAACTGACGATACAGTCGTCCTGGGGGCCTTCGCCTGGGATGGACAAGGAAAGACTGAGTGTGTGTCAGTGTCAGTATCTGATCTGAGAGTCCACGCACACTCAGCCAGCACCATCGGCAGACACACGCTTTGCCAATGAAACCTTCTGGGGCCTTGTACTCAATGCCTCAGACCATATTTTAGGCAGGCTTCCCAAACGATGAGTTATAAAATGACTTCAAACCATTTCACAACTTTTTGAACATTTAAAGCATCTCCCCAGACCTTTCTACACGCTGTAGTTATTCTCTGAATCATTAGCTCTTAATGACATAGAAATGATACTGCAGTAGTTATTTTTGATTTTTAAGAACATTTTGGTCATGTCTATTTTGGATAAAGCTGGGAGGTAGGAAAGAGAGATGGCGTGCAGTGCCTTGGGGCTCCCCTGCACCCCGCCTCCCCGCAGACACACCCACTTGGGTCACTGGTGATCTTTCCTGCATCCTCGTGAAATCAGATCAGGGATGATCCAAGAGGAAAACAGTCAATAGCTTCCATGTCATTTCCCTCGCCCAGTGGCATTTGCATTTTATTGTGAATCAAAGCTCCAAAATAAAGTTAAAGGGTTAGAACTTCCACCATCGGCCAGTAGAAAATTGGTATTATTGGGAAGGCAGAGGGGGACATCTCAAGGTCTTCTCATTCAAACCACATTCTGCCTTGGTACAAGGTGACCTTGGCTGCACTCTCGCTGTCATGAAAGTACACGTCTCCTAGATGAGTACACTGAAATTGTCACCAAACCTGTGGCCACATCTGCCAGCACAGGACAAGAGGTACTGATCCCACCTACCTTGTAGGAATTTCCACAATGGGCCAGAGAGGATTAAATAATTTTTGTAGAACAGCATTTGAAATTTTGCTTTTATCCATATTTTTCATAACAGCAGAGAACTGATTGCATCCCTCCCAGGAAAGAGTAATTGGACATTTTAAAGAAGTTCAGAGGTACACATTAGCACAAAAAACCCATCGTGCTCCAGCGTGCGGGGCACACACATCTTAGAGGCCTGTCAAGTACTTTATCTTTCAGCTCTTCCAAATGCCATCTTCTAAAAGCATCCAGATGTCTACCCTAAAGGCAGTTATTTCCTTAAAGTTCAAAACGAGTCGGAAACAGAGGCAAAACACATTTTAACATTTGTATGTTTGGCCCCCAGCGATCTAAGTGAAATATGAAATTGCACTGCAACTCTAAAAGTTATAAGGAAAAAGGGACTATGTATAATTTTCTCAGTGACATTAGGAAATCCATGTTAGTCAAAGAAGTTGACACAAATTCCAAAATTTTCTTCTGAAACATAGTCAATGCCTCTGTGATGGGTGGATTTTATACGTCTGTGTGGCGAGGCCACATAGTTCCCAGTTGTCAGTCAAATACTAATTACGTAGGTGTTGCTGTAAAGATATTCTGTGGGATGATTGATACCTTCAGTCAGTTGACTTTAAGGAGATTCCCCTTGATATTATGGGTGGAACTCATCCGGTTGGAAGGCTTCGGAGCCACTACTGAGGTTTATTGGAGAAAAAAGAATTCTTCCTCAAGACGGCAGCATCAGGTCCAGCCTGAGTCTCCAGCCCCACAATCATGTGACCCAGTTCCTTGAAATAAGTCTCCTTATGGATGACAGACTAGTAGATAGGTAAGATCTCTGCATCCCGATTGGCTCTGCTTCTCTGGAGAGCCCTGATGAATGCACCTTCCCAACCGGAACAGTAAATCGTTTGTGTACCACCTCGGATCGTTCCTACAAGGACAAAAGCCCTGGGAATGTATTTTGATACGTTGTCTTTGCGAGAGATTCTTTTTGGTGTTCAATCAGCTTTTTTGAGCTGCAATCCTAGTGCCTTAAACATATTGCCTGAGTGATTCACGTGGCCAGAGGAGCAGGCCGCTTCCAAATGGCCCTGTGTTATTCCAGGACTAACTTTCCCATCTTATTCCTGTTATGAACGCTGTGTGATTTCACTGGAAAAGTTAGAACCATGCAGGTGGAATTTACACGTGACAAACAGCACAAAGCACCAGGTTCATCGTTGCGCTTTCCTGGAGCTCCTGAGGCACAGGGAGTATTCACGCCGTATTTCATCGCCTTTAATTACGCTTTCCTGCCAACTTGATTATTACATATTTGCCTCATTTCCTAGTTTAAATCATCGCAGTTACAGTGAGATGCAGGCCAGGAGCCCGAGGCTAGGTGCAGCCTCAGCAAGGAGCATGGAGGCGGGGGGTGCGGGGGGGGTTCTCTTTGTAAACTTTCTCCTGGGAGACAAACCAGCAGTCCACAGTTAATTTCTCATTATTTACTGGGCTCACTTTACCCAGCCTGGCACCTGCCGTCTCCTCTTTCTGCCCAGGGGTCAGGGTCAGCGGGTGGCTTGCAGTGTGGGCACAGAAAAGGGGTGACGGGATCCTCTCCAGGAGCTGTCAATCTGCGTCTCTTCTCACTACTGAAGCTGCATGTGCACCTTCTCCTAACCTGAGAGACGACATGTTGACAGCGGCACTGCCGGTGCCAAGGGCAGGCCACCCGTCCCCACCCCACCGCCCAGGCAGTCAGGCCTGTTTGTAAGATGCATTGATGGACAGATAGGCATATATAGGCACATACGGAGAGAGACAGATTGAGAGAGAGAGAGAGAAGGAAACAGATCAGAAAATATTTGGAAAGGCAGGGTTGAGCCAGCTAAATTCCCTAAGTGTTAAAAATGTAGCTTCTTTTAAACCAGTGAGTGGCCTTGTCCCATTGGCCTTGGATGTTGTATATGCTGGCAGCACGTCTGCTCAGGGAAAGGAAAGAGGAGCTGTGAGTTCATTCTCCTCTTCCTCAGCTTCCTGCTGAACTTTCTGGTGACGTAAGAATGCAGTCCTTTTATCCTCAGTTGCTGGTTGTGTTGGTTTTCTTCTACTTGCACCCAATAAATAATCTGGTCCAGGAGTGGGGTGTTATTATGAATGATTTCCAAATGTGGAATTGGCTGAGTTGAAGACAGGGCAGTGATTGGCCATCCCTGACACTTTCAAGGTGAACTTACGGCTAAATTGCTCGGTTGTATGTTGGCACTTGGGTGATGTACAGCTGCAGAACTAGGGAATGGCAGGAAAACTCCAAATGTAGGAGAGGTTTAAGGACCGCAGGAAAGAGCCACGCTTACTTTGGAGCTGGCCACCTTCTGAGGGCAGAGGAGAAACCAGCCACGGCTGGGTGAACAGAAGACCATTTTCCCTACCACGTGTGATGCAGGGTGTCTGCCAGTCTGGCTCCGTCGGCTAGTTCGTCACAGCAGACCTGAGTGCACAGGGTCTTAGGGAAATCCAGCACTGCTCGTGTCTGGAGTAGTCCCCGCTGCTTTTGTCTGTGCATACCGGCCCATGTGATGCTGCCACACAGACGAAACCGCTGCTGACCCACGCAACCCGCACTCACTCACACCGAGTGTAACAGCCTGCGCCACATAGCCTTGCCAAACAGAGAAGGGTGCTCTATTTTCCTGACCAAATGAAGCTCTGCTTCTGGTTGCCATAGGAACAGGTCTATAGAAATGCTCCATCCCAGAGACAGTGATGTGATACAGACGTGCAGAGTCCCTGGCCTGGTTTCTCCCACGGCCTCCAATCAGATGCTTAAGAGGTAGAACATTAACAGCCAGGAAGAACACTCACTTCAGTAAAACCTACTGGGTTCCATTTATCTTGTGCAATTTAGCCAGGAGCTCCAACGACAGGATCATTTTCTCATAATTGGTGGTGGCAAGTATATCACAAAACACCCTTGGAAGTAGCAGTGCTCCTGAAGGCTAACGGGCTTTGCGAAGTGTCAACTACACCTGCTCCCATTTCATGGGGAGTGTGATGCCATGAGGTCAGAGACTCCGACCGCCCTGGTCCAAGAAGAGACTTGTGACTACACAGCTGGGAGAGACGGACAGGAGGCGCGCGGGTCCTCGGTTTGTAACGTGCGCTCCTACCTGCCACAGCACCACGTGGACGCTGTTACCTGAGCTTAACCATCAACATCCCTTTGGTACCATGTCCCTCACTGTGCATCTAGTTCTTCTGTTCTGCTCCTTAGAAACGGCTCCCAAATGGCATAGGCTGTGAGCCCCACAAAACTCAGATGCCCCCTTGTGCTCATAAGCACCAAAGAAGGTGAAAGCGGGGAGTTAATCACAGACATTTCCAGTCCATAAGCAGCACTTCCAAATGTCACCTTGACGACTAGGGTCCCTTCTCTCCAGAAGAGGCCAGTCACCATTCAGATATGCCGTCCTTTCTGTCATCCCAAAACATAACCACTTCTTGACTCCGCTAGCTGCCCCCGACCTCAGTTTCTTTTCTGCATCTCCTCTGTCCGTCTTTCCATCTCCTTATGAGGATCCCCATGACAGTGGGTAAGGGCCACCCTAAGGACCTCATCTTAGCTTGGGGACATCTGCAGAGTCCTCATAGCCAAACAATGTCCCATTCACAGGGATCTGGTAGGAAGTGGACGTAGCTTTCTGGGGACATGACGCAACCCACAACGGTGAGCTGCTCTCGGTAGAGGTGAGGCTGCTTCACCATTTCAGGTGAACTGCAGAAAGAGTAAGCATGGTGGAAATTATTTGCATTAATTTACTTCCTTCCACTAGTTTGGGGAATTTGGAGTTTAATTCAACTGAACAAAAACTTCCTGAGTGTGTATCACACACAAAACCCTGGACTGTTTGCTGCTGTCTGACGTGCTGAAGGCTCCTGCCATCTTTGTCTGACGTGTGTGAGAGACGGAGCCAAGCGCAATGCGATTTTCTTAGGAACGTCCCAGAGACAATGAGGCGTGGATCACTTATCCTTTACTTGTCAAAAGAGCCGTCCAGCGTTATTCAGCACAATGAAACCTGTATTTTGCTAAAGGGTGCGTGCGGGGCCGTCTTCATATGACTGAGGGGTGACGCCCTGGGTCCTTTCCCGAGCCGGCAGCGGGGCAAATCCCTCGCTAACACTGGACCTTCCACATGCCCTTCCGTTGCTCTTTTAAATAGTGCTCTTGACTCCCTCATGTACACTTTCCTTGGAGTACCTGTGAATTGGGGGGCATTAAATCCCCATGAAATAGGCATGTGGAATTCTATCAACACTCAAAAAGGAGTTGTAACTCATAAGCCTGACGTTTGCAGACAACTGTTGGCCTAAGTGGATTTCTATAAAACCTTGAGAAACCGGCAGCTGCACCAGCAGGAAGGACAGTGGCTGCTCTAAAGGACCCCCATCGGCACCTCACTGACATCTGTGGGCCAGAAACCCAGTGTCCTCTGCACCCCACTCACCCCGGATCCCCGCACCCTGGCCTGAGCTTTAACAAGTGTGTATGTGGGGGTGGGGGGTGGGGGGGTAAGAGCGACTTGAGCAGCCTGGGGTAGAGTCACTGCCCACTGCGTCTCAGCATTTGTCTCGGTCCCTTCCTCCCACCGCAGTGTTCCTTTCCTGAAAGTCAGCATGAAAGGACAGGGCATACAGACGGGACAACATCGCTTTCCACTGCCCTCCTGATGTCTGCCTCAGACTCCAGGAACCCATGTCCTCTCCTCTCCTGAGAAAGGATCAGATTAAATATTTCTATGATCACGGATGTAGTTCCCTTAGAATCACCAGCGTTTGCTGCAGTTGATGGATTCCCGGGTCCCTGAGGATGGCTGGTTTGGGCAGGGCGCCCTGAAGCTATCCCTGCACAGCTGGCCCAGGGGACAGGGCTCACTGAGTCTTGCCAGGCACTAGACTGCCCCCTCCCCTAACAAACCTTATGTGGGGCCAGGTCTCCTGGGAAGTGTCAGATTCCATCCCTGACCTGGAATCTGAGTCAGGAGCTTTGCCTGGTCTCCGGCGCCCTCCTACTTGGCTGTCCTCAGGAGGAGGCAAGGATCCAGGGAAAGGCTCTCAGACTCCACCAAATTTGTGTCCAGATGACTAATGTCCAAACAGCAGTGCCTTCGGACCAAGAGATGACACCAACCACAAGCCAATAAATGCTGCAGAGCTGCAGGACCCAGGGTCTGTCCCCAGCTCTGGGCATTTTCTAGTGTTTCCTGGGTGCTCTCCACCTGCCTCTTTGATGGAACCCTGTACTCTCCAGCCCAGCTCCTGTTGCTGGACGGGGGTCCCTGCAGAACTAATCTCTGGTGTTCTCCAAGGGCCAGGCTTTGGGGACGGCTGGTCAGTGGAGCGCCGAAGACCAGGCACTGAACTGGCTGGATCCTCGGTCACCCCACCGTGAAATGCAGCGAGGGGAGATGCTGTCTCAGGTCCCTCGGGCCTCACCTAGTGGTTTCAAACACTGAGCCAGGAGGATGGGTTCCAGGAGCAGCAGGTCAGCACAGCCGTACTCTGACCCCGCCCTCCTGGGCTGACCGGCGCGGGGTCCCCGCGGATCGCCGGCTCCGCGTGGCGAGGCCGTCCCCGAGGCTGTCCCCAGGGTCGTCCTGGCTCCGGCGGCGCCGGCGGGGGCGGCAGGTGGGACTCAGCAGTGTTTACCTGGCAGCAGGAAGCCTTGGAGGCGGGGAGGGGCGGGGTGCGCGCCCGGCCTCTAAGCAGCGCCGCCAGTCAGCGCGGCGCGCCAGCGAGAACGAGCCTCCGGCCCTGGCGGCCCGCGTCTCCTACCCGGAAGGCGGCGCCGGCAGCCCGGGAACCCCGCGCAGCCCGCGCTTGGGGCCCGGGCGGCGGAGAGGTGAACTGGACCCCGCGGCGCACTCAGCCTGGGAGCGGCGAGCGCAGTGCGGTGGGTGACCGTCGCCGGGGGCGGGCGGGCGGCGGCGCTTTGTCTCCGCGCGCTGGGAGCGGGGAGCGGGGACCCGGCAGGGACCTGGAGCGAAGGGCGCGGAGCACAGGGCTGGAGGAGGCCCCGGGTGGGGGGCTGTCCCGCGTCGCATTCAGGGACCTCCCGCCGCCTCCCCCGCCAGCAGCCGCGCAGGTGGTCGGGCAGGTGGCAGCCCTGTGGTCTCCCGGAACGTGATGAGCGCAGGTGTAGACGAAGATCTGCAGCGGCTGGGCTGGAACCGACGGGTTTCCGGGGGTGGTCTCTGGCTGGAGCCACGGCCAGGGACGCCGGGGGGCGCGCAGTCTCGGGTGGCGGTGGGGTGGAAGGTGACCAAGGGCAAAGAGGTAGTTCTGGGTGGGGCGGGGACGGTGGTGGTGACAGCTGACGGGCAGGCTGGGGGTTCCTGCCAGCTTCAAGTGCCCCTTAAGGCCGCACCTGGAGCCTAGTGGACCACCGCGGACGCCCCAGCCCCAGACGAAGCCCAGTTTCTCTTTGCGCTCGGAGCTGGCGACACACTCCTCGCCTGGCTTCCGCCTTCGCAGGGCCTGGCCCCGCTTGGCCGCGCCGTCGCCTGCGTCCACCTGTAACCCATCTGTGCCCACCTGCGCCTACCTGCCCGCGGGCGCCTGCGCGGGCCCGTCTTGGGCAGGAAGCCCACCTGGGCCCGACTCTCCTGGTGTGGGGGTCTCCGGGAATAGTGTGTGTTCTTCGGCCATTCCCTGCCGCCCAGGTGGCTCTAAGGCTCGTGGGATGCTGGCGACGGCGCCTAGTTTCTGTTAAACAGGGTCTACTGAGCCCCTGTTTCGGAAGGCGGAGTGGGGTTTGTTAAAAGGGCGAAGTTTGTTTGGGGATCTCAGTGAGACGCGGGCAGGAAATGGGCGCGTTCAGGTTCCTGGTTCTGTTTGGCAGTTACTACGAAGTGAGAATCAACACCATGTGTTCAGTTGGTCTCTGCATCCGCGGAAGGCACTGGCTTAGCTGGGTGTGTTGCGAGGGTGTAAACACAGTGTGGGGGCGCTGTTCTGGCAGCCCACACCCACTTGGCTGGAAAGCTGGCTGGAAAGCCTGTTTCAGACCAGGGAACTTTAGGGGGCCGCCTATTTAAGACCTGTGGTTTTCGGAGATTATAGCCTGCGGAGCTCAGGAAGACATTTTACAGCCGGGGACCACCCTGGGTCTAAGCCAGGTCAGTCCTGCCCCGTAGGCCCACAGGCAGGCTCCCTGTGAGTGATGGGGCCTCCTCAGGCACTGAGACCCCAGGTGTTCAGAGCTAGGAGAGCTGGGAACAGTGTGGCTCTTCCAGGAATGATGGACGAGATGACCTGAGAGAAGCCGGCAGCCTGAGAGCCATATTTCTACCGGCGAAGAAAAACTGCTCATCAGTAGTTTTAGTTTTTTAAGTGGGATAAACAGAAACCTGAAGGGAAAGAGTCCAGTTAAAAATTATTGTAAAATATTGGTTAACAGTAACGCCCAAGGATTTAACTGTTCTGAAATGACATTCAAATCGACTTTGAAAATCTAAAGTATCACATTTCTGCCCAAAGATAAGAGAGTTTGAGAAAAGTGACTTGTTCTGTGACTTGGCGATGAATTGCTCCGTCATGGTTTTGACTGTGATGGCGATGAACTGAGGGAGAGCAGACAACTCTTCCTTGTGAATTTCCTATTTCCGCCTGAAGTTTTAAATATAACTGAAGGTTATCTTGTTTGAATTTTAGTTTAGATTGTTTAAAAATTGGACACAATATGAGCAGCTGCCTCTGTGCCTTTCTTTCTTACCCAGGTATCCAGGGAGTGTTTACTGACCCCTTACAAATTGCCAGGCTGTGTTCGGAGGGCTCCGTGTCACCTCATCAACAGTCATGACTACCCTCATTTGATATGACGACCCTATTATACCATCATTTTTCCTGGCAGAGAAACCGAGGCACAGAGACACCACGGGGATGGCACAGGACTCGGCTCCCGGGGTCGGCCACCAGCCCCGAGCGGCTGTCCTGCGTGGCCTGGGTAAACAGGACACCTTGCAGACCAGCCATTCTTTCATCCTTTTTAAAAATTCCACCCGACTGAGTGGCCACACTCCCCAAAACTATGCTTCCTCTTCCCGGTGACTTGCCTGTAATGGTACGATCATGTGTCTGTCCGTCATCCTCTCCTCTACTTCCTTAGCTGTCAGTAAAGGAGAAAAGAACGTGTTCTGACTACTCAGTATAGTCTGTAGTAAGTAATCATAAAGGACACACCTACTGGTCCCGTGGAGCCTTCAGAGGAAGCTGAGCCGGCCTGATTTGGGCGCTCCTGAGTGGCTATTCACACAGCTGTGGATGTCCTGGGAGACCCCGTGCTTCCCCCAAACTGAGCCATGAACCATGAGCCGCTGGGCTTTTCTCCCGATCCCCACCTGAGTGCAGAGCCGGCTGTAACCAGAGAAGGGGAACCCATGGGAGCTGCGCACCAGAGATGAGCGCAGGGGCTGGGGCTGGGGCTGGGGCAGCAAGTGGACCCGCAGCGCAGAGACCAGCAGGGAGGCTGGGCCTCGCAGGCGTGAGTGGAGGCAGACTCTCCCTCACCTTGCAACCAGGTAGCTGACAACGCATATTCGGAAGCTATTAGGAATGCCTCAGACTCAGTAATTGTGCAAAATCACAAAGGTGGATCTGAGTGTTATTTTATCCTGGACTCTGTGACCGTGGAGTAGGTGTGAGGCTCCATTGTCAAAAATAGGTGGATGCCCAGAGGATGAAGCCTTAGGTGACGCATCTGGAACATATCAAAAATTCTAAAACCCAGTAACATAATACGAAATGCCCAGTAGAAAACTATGTGAGTCAACAGGCTGGTCTGGAAGAGAAAACCTCACTGAATTGATAAAATATGCACGTTTAATACGTTCATTATCAGGGAATTGAAAATCACAACATCATTAGAGTAATTTTTATACCTATCATACTGGTGAAAAAACTTAAATTCTGATCACACCGAGTGTTGGGGAGACGTAAAGAGGTGAGAACTCACAGTATTGTCAGTGGAATATTAAGAGGAACAGGCCCTTTAGAGAATAATGTGGAAAAGCTGGAGATGTGTGTGCCCTGCGTGGAGCAGAGATGGGTTTACCCTCCCAGCCTGCGGTCTCTCTCGGTCTCACTCCCATGTATCCTCTAGGGAGACCCTGGTCCTGTTCACGAGGCACAGACACAAGATGCTCACGGAAGCAATTTTTAAACCCTTTTTATTTTGAGATAGTTGTGGATTTACATGCCATTGTAAGAAGTAATACAGAGCAATCCGTGTACCCTTGGAAACATCTTGCTAAACTGTGCAACAATATTACAACCAGGGAATTAACACTGATACAATCTATAGGCTTTACTGGGGTTTCAGATTTCACCAGTGCGCTTGCTCCCGTGTTTGTGTATGTGCGTGTGTGTAATTTTATCACGTGTGCAGAATTGTGCAGCCCCCACCACAGTCACATAGGAGTTTTATCACAGGATCCCTCACGCCACCCTTTATAGCCACAGCCAACTTCCCTTTTCTCCCTCCCTAAGCCCTTGATCTGTTCCCCATTTTCTATAATGTCATCATTTCGAGAATGCCACACAAATGGAGTCGTGCAATGTGTAACCTTTTCAGATTGGCTTTTTTCACTAAGCACAATCCTGAGATGCCTCCCAGTTGTTGAGGTTGAGCTCATACTTTTTACTTGCTGAGTAGCCCATGGGGTGGGTGGGTTTTGGTGTCAGCCATTCACTCTTTGAAGGGTACTTGGATTGTTTCCAGTTTGGGGTCATTGTGAATAAAGCTGCTAGGACCATCCATGTGCAGGGCTTTGTGTGAACACAGTTTTCATTTCTCGGGGATAAACACCCAAGAGCGCAGTCACTAAGCCATCCCACATGCACAGGTTCAATCCTGTAAGACATTGCTGCCATTCTCTGTTCCAGGATGGCTGCGCCGTTTTCCATCCCACCTGAAGGCAGGAGCGATCCAGGGTCTCCACAACCTTGAGAGCATTTGGTTTGTGACCGTTTTTTAGTTTAGCTGGACAGTAGGTCTGCGGTGATACTGCATCATGATTTCAATTTGCATTTCCCTCACAGATAATGCTGTGGAACAGCTTTTCCTGTGTGTATCTGCCATCTGCATATCCTCTCAGTGAACAACCTGCTCAGGTTTTGTGCCCATTTCCTAACTGAATCATTTGCGTTGATAGTTCTTTGTATGTTCTAGGTACTAGTCTTGGTGGTTTGTAGTTATTTCCTGCCAGTTTAGCTTGTTGTTTCATCCTCTTCACAGGGTCTTCTGCAGAGAGAAAGTTTTTCATTTGATGACATCCTTTTATGAATTGTGATTTTGGTGTGAAGTATAGAAGCTCATCCCCTAGCCTGAGGTCATAAAGATTTTCAACTTTATTTTTTTTTAAAGTTTTATAGTTTTACTTTTAACACTGAAGTCTGTTGTCTATTTTGAGTTAATTTTTGTGAGTTGTGAGGTCTAAGTTGAAGGGTTTGTGGTTTGTATTTGTTCTTGCGGGGAATATCCGACTGCTCCAGGACTGTGTTAAAAATATGACTCTTCCTCCCTCGAGTTGTTTTTGCACATTTGTCACAAAAGGTTCCCACATATTGTATGGGTCTATTTCTGTGTTCTCTGTTCTGTCCCATCGAGGAGGTGACTGTCCCTCCACCAGGACTGCACTGCCTAGATTACAGTAGCTTCAGAGTAAACTTGACCATCACGTAGAGTGAGTCTTCCCCCTTTGTTGTTCTTTATCAAAATCATATTTGTCCTGTGCCTTTCCATAAATGTTAGAATAGGCCTGTTTATGTCTATAAAACCCTTGGTGGGGTTTTGATAGGAATTTCATCAAATCTGTACATAAATTTGGGGAGAATGAATAGTTCTCCTGTGTGGAGTCTTCCACTCTGTGATCGCAAGTTGTCTCTTTATTTAGACCTTTTTATTTCTGTCATCAGTGGTTTTGTAACTTTCAGCATACAGATCCTGAATCTGTGTTTTTTCAGAGTGTACCTATTTCATTTTCTTTGGAGAAATTTTTAATCATTTTTAACTTCAGATTTCACATGATTGTTGCTAGTATTATAAAAATGTGAATCATTTTTGTGTGTTAATCTTGTACTCTGCAATCTTGCTGAATTCCCTCACTCAGTCTAGGAAGTTTTTTTGTAGACTCCTTTTGATATGTATTCAGACCATCATGTCATCTGTAAATGGAACAGTATAATTTCTTCCCTTCCAGTCTCTATCCTTGTGTTTCATTTCCTTGTCTTATTGCACTGGCTGAAACTTCTACCACTATGTTGAATAAGAGTTACAGGAGTAAACTTCCTTGCCTTGTTCCTGATCTGAGGGGTAAAGCATCCTTTTTGCACCATTAAGTATGATGTAGCTATAGAGTTTTTTGTAGATGTTCTTTATTGAGTTGAGGTAGTTCCCCTCTATTCTTAGCTTGCTGAGGGGTTTTATCATGAATGGGTGTTGGAGTTTGTCAGTTTTTTGTGTGTGTCAATTAAAATATCCATGGGATATTTCTCATTTAACCTGTTAGTATGATGGATTGTATTACTTACTTTTCAAATGTCGAACACCCTTGCATATCAGGAATAAATTGCACTGGGTCACGTGTATGATAGTTTTATATGTTGCTGGGTTCACTTTGCTAATATTCTGTTGAGGATTTTTGCTTCTAAGTTCCTGAGCAATATTGGCCAGTGATTTTTCAGTCTCTGTCCAGTCTTTCCTAGTTTGGGATAACACTAGTCTCATAAAATGCATTGGAAATTGTTCCCTCTTATTCTGATTTCTGGAAGACATTGTGTACAATTGGCATTAATTCTTCTTTAAATGTTTGATAGAATTTTCCCGTGAAGTCATCTGGGCCTGAAGAGTTCTTTTTTGAGAATATTTCAATTACAAATTCAATTTCATTAACAGTTATGGGATTATGTAGGTTATTTATTCTCTCTTGGTTGAATTATGATAGTTTGTGGTTTTGAGAAATTGCCCCATTTCTTGTAAGTGGTAGAATTCATGAGTGTATCGTTGTTCATAGAATCCCTTATTCTCTTTTTAACACCCACAGGATCTGTAGTGTTAGCCCTTGTTTCATTCCTGAGAGTGGTGATTTGCATCTTCTCTCTCTTTGTGTGTCAGTCTTGCTACAGAATGATGAATTTTATTGATTTTCCCCCCAAAGAACTAGTTTTTTGTTTCATTGATTTTTTTCTCTGTTGTTTTTCTGTTTTCAATTTCACTGGTTTATACTCATATCGTTACTATTTTCTTCCTTCCTTTTACTGTCTTTGGATATATTTAACTTTTCTCTTTTAGTTTCTCGAGTTAGAATTTAGATTATTGATGTAAGACCTTTCCTCTTTTCTGATGTCAGCATTCAGGTTATAAATTTCCCTCTCAACATTATTTCAGCTATGCCCACATATTTTAATAAGTAAAATTTTTGATATTAAAGAAAGAGAGGAACAGACAAATGGCCCATGAGGAGGGTTATGGGTATATACTATGATGTATTCACTAAAGTTAAGGTAAATTACCTAGAACTTCAGGTACCAACACAGGTCAAACTTAAAGGAACAATGTGAATGGGAAAGAGCCAGTTGCAAATAAATACAGTAAAATTCTATTTCTTGGAAAAAAAGGAAATACACAAAAGAACAGTACATGTTGTGCTCACATGCATGTGTGATAAATATAGAGCCCAGCAAAGCAGGGCTTTCCACCAGCCTGAATTGCAGCACACGCTGCATCAGCCAGTGCATTTCCTAACACGGGGTAAGTAGCTCTTGCAAATATTTTTGCATTTTAGCATTTACAGTACTTCCCAAGGAGAAGCATTATGTCCTCAGGAAAAACTGCCCAGGACCTCTGACTAGATCTCATTTCCTATGAGAAAGTTGTGGCTTCAGGCTGCAGAGAAACTCCCCCATGGCCTAAAAGTGTCACCCCTTTTGTCACCACTGATCAGCCACTGACCCCTTTTCAAAATCAGTGTCCATTCTGATGTGGGGTGTCCTGTCACATTAAAATAAATGCATCCTTCCTCACTTTAAGTGGAGGCTCCTGAGAGCCCTGTTTGCTGCTTACCCTGCACAAGAGGTGGCCCCACACTTGGGGGCGTCAGGCCACATGGGATCTCCCAGAGGGCAGCGGCCCCACATCCTACCCACCCCTCTGGTTAGAACGGTCAGTGCCACCCTGGGGGCAGGAGCAAGGACAGCTCCACCCGGGAGGTCCTGCAGACATAGGAGGCCACCTGCACAGCAACTACCAACCTAAACAGAGGAAGAAAAGCTCTGCTCTAACTCTGCTTCGTCCGAGTCTGATCCTGAAACCCAGAGGCAACACACACATAAAACAAATGCACCTGAATCTGATCGGAAGTGACAGTGGCCAGCTCGCCACCAAAGCACCAGCCATGGCCTCCGCGTGTCCTCACCAAGCTGTGGCACGAGGTTGGCACTGACATTCCCTTGGGGGGGTCTGCCAACCACCTGCATACATTTCACCCAGAATTCTTACAAGATTCAGAGCCCTAGGCCCCCGTTTCTGCCACCCCACACGCGGTCATGGTTGTGGGGCTCAGGATGTGTGTTTTAATGAGCTCCCAAGTAGACTCTGAGGGCCCGGCTCTGAGTGAAAGGAGGTGTGGACGAGAGTGCCGGATGTATGCCTCGGTCCACACAGACTTTCCAAAGACACGTGCATGTGCTCACACGTGCTTTCTTACAATCGCAAAGTTCTTTGCGTTTCACTGATAAGCTGACTGTGTTAGAGAGAATGGCTCATGGAGGACACAGTTCCATGATGACAGTATATTTTAATTTGCACGCTTATTTTTGATGCTTCCTCCACCTTTGGAGAACAGCATTTGGTTTCCTGCCTTGTGAGCGCCAGCATATCTGACGAGGAATATTTATAGACACTCAGATTCCTCATCCGGCTTCTGCATAGTTGAAATCTAACATTTTTGCTAAACTATGAAAAGGAAAAACATGCAGTGCTGTGAAGCACGCTCCCCCAATCGAGCAAATGCACGATTGCTATTTAACCGTCACCCAGTACCTGTGACGAGCTGTGCCCCGCGTTCCCTGGGACACCAGGATGGGGCACGCTCAGTTCCTGCGCTGAACGAGCAGGGAAGGTGCAAGGCCACAGATAAGTTTTCCCAAACAAAGGATTGGCGAACAGCCCTGCGTTGCCACAGCCGGAGGCGCTGCCCCGCTAGATGGAAGGGCACCTGCCGCGGTCGCCAGCGCACACCAGGCTGTAAGTCTCTTCCCTCCTAAACCCAGTTCATCCTCCAGGCCGCCTCCCTGACCTGTGTTTATTCTCTTCCCCGAGTCCCGGTTCAGCCTGGGCCTGGGCTGTTCCCGCACCTCCTTCCCTAGACGTCAGTCTCCCTGCCGGGCTCAGCCAACGGGGCTGGGAGCCTTTGGCCCCCAAGGGCCTTAAACGTCCCAGGACGCACTTCCCTTCTGGGAGACAACACACTGCACTCGTGCTAGTGCGCCCGCCGCCTGCGCAGCATGTCCGTCCTCCGGGGCCTGTTCTGCCTCATCCCACCGCCGAGCGGAGGCCGCACTCGCGTAACTGCGCCCTGTGCCCCGGTCCTTCTCCAGTCGGACCGTGGGCGCCCTTACTGTGCTGCCTTAAGGGGCCAGAGAAAGCAGACATTTAATAAAGTAAACCAAGATGAGTTTTAGGAGCTGGGTTTCTCTTTCTGTGTGTGTGTGGGGGGGTCGTTTTTACTCTGTTTTTTCAGATGTCTGCAGATGTAATAACCTTGGAATAGCAGAGACCGAGGATTTATGAAGTGCACACACCAGCTGCAGTTGTCTTCCTAGAAATATAAAGAGGATAAATTGTGTGTCAGAGACAGCGTAATGCATACAGAGCTTTGATACATCATTTAATGTTGCTGTTGGAAGGTAGTGTGGTCTGAAAAGAGAAATGATGACTCTTTTATTTTGTCATTATTTTTCTATGTCAAGATTTATTTTTGAAGAGAGCAGATTTAAACCAGATATTAAAAGCTAACCTTATTTGTTTCAGACCAGTGGTTGGAAATTGTTATGCGAAGGGTGGTGGGATATAGAAGTGAGCAAACCTGGCAGACGGCCTTTCTGACAATGCAGTGAAATGTCGTGATATATGTATATGTATACACACACACACATGCACACATTGGATTGGCAACACCAAAATAAAGTGTGCTATAGGAACTTAAAGTACATTTTAATGTGAAATTTACATATTAAATTTATACATTACTGTGAAATTACGCATTTGGACAAAATTTCACACTATTGGAAAAACACTACATTGGTGCATAAAGATAGGAAAGGTCCTAGGTGGAATTTTTGTTGGGCTAATACCACAGTTGTGTCGCTGAGTCCCGATCTGAGACTTCACTTGCTTTCATGCCACAGGTTGAAGAGGAATCTGACCATTGTCCCCTGGACGCCACTCATGGAGTTAGTTCCTGGCTTCTCTCAATGGGCCACACTTACTGACCACCATGCCTGAGGTCCCATGGGCCTGACGGGGGATGGTTTGGGTGTTCCAAATCCCAGGCGCGCCCCATCTTTTTCTTAGACCTTCCTAGTCACTTTCCCTAGAGTTCTCCCCACAAGGATGACACAGTGGGTTTCGTGACTAATTACAGATGTTTGCATAGTATGTTCTGGACACCCAGGGACGGGGTTGTGAAAGTGGGCAGAGAGGAGAGAGGCCGGATGCATTCGTTACTCAGCAGGTGAAGCCCAGACCCGCACTGCGCCCCTGGGCTTCACGACAGAAAGAACACGCAGGTGGGGTCTCCGTGGGGCGCCACCCTGGGCCTGCCTATGGTGTGTAGCCTGTCGGGGCAGGTGACCGGGCTGCCCTCTCCTGGAGGCCGGTGTCTGTACCAGGAGCCACGTGGATCAACCTGGTCTCAATGTTTCTGTTTTAACATTTGGATGAAGCTTACAGGAGAGTGTAGTCTCTGAATTAGCACTTTGAAACGGTAATGGTCCCTGTGAGAGCCCTCCCCACGTGAATGGTGGGTTGGTTCTGCTTGTTGTAACTAGTGGTTCGTGTGTCAAGCACTGCTGCACACTCATGTGGTCACAAGTGCCCCTTTCCTCTGAAGGGCAGAGTCCCCGCCTGCATGCTGGGTCCCCTTGCTGGCCCACGTTAGGGTCTGCACTGGCCCTCGACCATGGGCACCTTGCGTGCTCATGCATGGGGAGGGCTGCTGGCCCAGGCCCCAGTGGACCCCTTGCATGGAGTCTGCTGCTCATGCTGTCCCTGCAGCCCACCTTGGAGGTTCTGGTCCAGAGATGAGGGAGGCAGGTCTGTCTGCAGGGCCAGCACCTCTGGCTCTGCCCACCACCCTCTGAGCTTGGCACCCCACCATCTGTGCCAAGCCCCGTTTCCTCCCTGGGAGCAGTGCCTGTGGGCAGGGGTGCCCCGCCGCTTCCTTTCTGCGGTGTCCTTTGTTCCTTCTCAACAAGGGCTTCTGTTTTCAGGGGAGACACTGCCCTAGTTAGGCCTCAGCCCACCTGCTCCTGAGCGCTGCTCTTGGGGTGGGAGAGTGCGGGGACCTGGCCCCTCTACCTGGCCTGCTGGTCCTTGCGGCCATGCCTCCACTCTGGCCCCTCCTGTCCACACGTTGCTGTGGTCAGGTGTGATGCCGTGATCCAAGGATGGGCCTGGTGGCCTCGAAACATACGTGGGGGGGGTGTGTGTGTGTGTGTGTGTGTGTGTGTGTGTGTGTGGTTTGGGTAGAGGGAATAGCTTCAGTGTTTCATCTGGCACTCTCCCGGTCACTTAGGTATTTATTAAGTACCTGCTTTGTGGCAGCCACTGTCGTATGTGCTAGAGACACAGCAGTGGACAAACTGAAGGCCGGGCTTCCCCTGAGGACAGACCGTGGGCACCGGGTTCTCTGTCTGCTGCGTTTCCTTTCTGGTGATGCGCTGTCTCCCTGTAAAGCTGTGTGAGGCCGAGGAGCTGAGGCATGAGGACGCTCTCCTGAGAGCAACGGGCCGGCGACGTGTGCTGAGTTGTCCTCCCAGTGTCCTGAGGACACAGAACAGGAACATAGTGTAGACGTGTGTGCACGTGGGTGTATGATCCCTCTGCCCCTCGCTGCTCTCTCTGGCACCAAGCACCAGTAGACACTCACATAATGAGTTTTCATCGTCCCTCGTCTTGGCCTGGGCCTCTGGCGTGAGGAGGCAGCTGTCAGCAGTCGGACACTTCACGGATGGCTTTGCTCAAACCTGGTCAGGAAATGCTCAGTGTTTGAAGGTCTCAGGTGGCTGGTCAGCAGGTGCAGAGCAGGTGGTGGGTCCAGGCCCATCCCTGTGGGAATCAGAGTGCGGTTCCCAGCTCCTGGGCCCTAAGCCCCCCAGTACAGACCCCTTCTCTCCCCAGGAGGACAGCACATGGGGGTCAGAGGCCAGGGGACCCATTTGAGGCTGCCAGCTGCTTGGGACAGTGGGGACCAAAACTCAGACATCCTCCCGGCTGCTCACACGCTTTTGCAGTAAGTCTGTCCCATATGGTCTTTGGATGTTACCACCTGTCATTTGATTTCTGTGATTAGAGTCAAATTAGAAAAGGCCAAATAGGAAATGTTGTGATTTAGGGCAGTATAAGTGATGAAGATACTTTATTATAACTGTGATGTGTGTCAGGTAGGCACATTGTAGCAATTATACTCGGCAGAGATGTCTGTATTTTTCAAACCACACTCTCTATTTCCTATAAAAGACATTCCTGAATAATCTTAATTTTAATGGAGCAATAAAAGGTCAGGGCTCAACCTATGGTGATAAACCATTGCCTTCTGAGAGGACGCTGGCCTTTTTCCTCCTTAAAGATACCACTTAGAAACTAAATGGCATGCAGAAACCCCTTCAAGAGTTCAAGTTCAAAATGCAAGCTCGTTGCCAGCCTTAGGTTCATAATATATGTCATGTGCTCTAGATAGCTGTCATTTAACTATTCGTTTAAATACCACTTTTAATAACAGTTTTAAAAGAGACTTAATTCCATGGTATGTTTCTGTAATGCTCATTAGTTGCTGTCACTCTGCAAAAGTTTCCATGTCAGAGGAAAGAGGCATGCCGCCCTGGCCCACATTGGCCTGGAGGGTTTGAGTCTTCAGAGCATCCATTAAAAGGTGTGAAATGAAGGGCACAGTGCCCTCTAACCTCTCCATGGAGCGCTGTTCCTTAATAAATCCAAGACTTAATGCATCGAGAAAGCCTTCTTTTGAAGAAATTACGTGCCTTGCCCAAGTCATCCAGTCAGCTCATGGCCAAACTTGAACTAGAACTCTGGAGACCGCATGTGGTGTTGTAGCCACACACACAGCTCAGACCGAGGCCCTGCCAATAACTGCTGTGTGAGCTCGTGTGACGGAATCTTTCTGACCTAAGCGTTTCGTCCTCTGTAAGATGAGGGGCAGAACGATACCTCAGCGGAGAGTGAACGGATGAAGAGGACATGCTTCTGAAGCATTCAGATAGCGCCTCACAAACGGCCACGGCCGCCATCCAAGGTTCCCGACCCCGAATTCAGAGTCCTTTTCATTGCATCATACTCTCTTGGGACCTGTCTCCCTCCCTTTTCGTTAAATATAATTGTCCTTTGCTAGCACCCTCTTTCTACTGTGTATTAAGAAATGAGGACTTGCCTGGTAAAATGTTGCACGCTATGTAAAGACGTGGTGCCCAAAAGCGTGGCTCGGAGCCATGTCTCCTGGGGGCCCATGGTGGGGTTGATGACCATGCATAGCATTCGTTCCTCTGATTAGAATCTGGAAGGTTCTAGAAGGTTCTGGAAGGAAGTCACCCAGTAAAATAGTGCGCCCATTAGGAGATGGGCTCTGAGCCATGTCTCCTGCGGGACTGTGGCAGGATCGGTGATTATAATCTGGAGATGTCAGGTCAGCAATTCTTGAATTCAGTGTCCTCCATGTTTTCAGAAAGGTTGGGTTTATTTTAGTCAGCTCTCAGACTGTAGCTCTTTTTGGCCCAGGCCACATGCAAACCCGCACCTGAGCTGACACATCTCCTCCCTACACACAACTATCAAGCTCCGTCATGCCCGTTGCTAAGGAAGGTATGGGCGGTTCTAGAGGTAGATTAAAACGCACTGGGCCAAGCAAATGCTCTTGTCCTTTGATCACTGGCTGTGGCCAGAAGCAGTGCCCAAAGTGTCCGTGTGCCCTCTGTTCCCAGTGCTGGTGTCCTGGGTCATGGGCTCACACGGGCCTGAGGTGATGGCACATGCCTGGCCCCCTGCCTTGGCAAAGGAGGGAGACAGGGTACAGGGGCCGGTCACAGAGGGCAAAGTGCCTACTGGGGTTTATTACTCCTCTGACTAATGGCTTGTGTCCTCAGGTGTCTGTAAAATATTAACTAACTATTTCCACAACTGCTCCAGGAAGTATCATTTACCCTCTGGGTGTATAGATAAGGAGGCACATGGGCCCAAACCCTCCGAGCAAGCCGAGAGAGCAGCTGCCTACAAGAGGGGGCATGCCCTGGGCACTCTTACCCACTTGGGTGCTTCTCTCTGAAGCTGGGGCCTGTCTTGTCCCAGCTGCTGGGCCTCTTGGTGGGACAGTGGGAGGGACACACCTGCTCTGGAGGCTGTGCATGGAGGCCAGGGGTACCCACCCTCACTGGCGATGACTGACAGGCCACCAGGGCTGCCAAGTCTCCAGACTCCCCGCCTGCCCGCCTGGGAAAGGGTGTGCCCTGCCTGCTGGGCCAGCTCCCCTCGCTGAGTCAGAAAGGCCCATCCCACGTGACTGTAGGCCTGGCTAGCATGCCAGGTATTCCAGAGCAAGGTCAGCTTCCTGTGACTTCCTATTTTTACACGGAGAATTTGGTCTCTCTCTGTGAGAGCTGAGGAAAGTCAACACCTTGCCTAACCGTGCACTTGCGACTGTAGTAATGAGACTGTCTACAGGTGAATCTAACGTAAGCATTAAGGAACTCCTGTTTGACCTGCGTCTCTTTTCCTCCAGGAGCACACCTTGTAGTTGGCAGGTGACATTAGAGCAACGCTGGTAGCTGGGATCTCCAGGACGGAATTTGTTGCCTTGTTCTGATAATGACTTTCTCTACAAAGTGAGGGATGCAGTCAGATTTCCAACAAACTTCATTCTTCTGCAATTGCGTAATTTTCTTTTAAAATGATTTTTGATAACTTTAAGGCAGTGTTCTGTGCTGTAAACCTACTTATATCGTATGAGCCTGGAGAAAACAAAGGATGGGTATAACTAGCTTATGGATATTATCTGCTACCCCAAAGCAAAAATTCCTGTGCCCCAAATCCAGCCGCCTCTTCCTTCCCAGACGCTTGTGATGTGGTGAGTCCAGGCTGAGTTCTGGAAGTGTTTCCGTTGATCAGGGCCGAGAACACCCAGTGCTGCGGCCGCCCGCTGCCTCGGAGAACCCTCCCGGATGGATTGGGACTTCCGAACCGAGCTTTGACCTGGTCCTTCTCGGACCAGTACAGGCTGTGTGGCCGTTCGGGCGGCTATAACAGAACAGCACGGTCTGGGGCTGACAAACAACACACATCTCTTTCCCACAGTCCTGGAGGCTGGAAGTCCAAGATCAAGGTGCCGGCAGATTCAGTGCCCGGTGAGGACCCGCTTCCTGGTTCACAGATGGCGTCTTCTCGCGGGGTCCTCCCATGACGGAGGGGCGAAGGGGCGCTCTGAGGTCTCCTTAATGGGGGGGGCACTAATCCTGTCATGAGGCCCCGCCCTCATGGCTAATCCCCTCCCGAAGGCCCCGCCTCCCGGTACCGCAGCCTTACTGGTTAGGTTTCAACTCACAGGTTTTGGCAAGATGCAAACCTTTGCTCCACAGCACAGGCTTTCAGAGAATTCTCTGGAGAATAGAATCAAATCGCCCCCCCCCCCAAATGGATGGAAGGACATGATTTGTCACCTGCAGTATGCCGTCTGACCTGATGCTTAGTACGGCCACCTGGAAGGTCCTGCTCTTCAGCACCTTGATAGTACTCAGTCACTTCCACGTCACGCTCACACTCTGCTGATGGCCTCTCTTACCCCAGGGCCTTAGCACAAGCCATGCCCTCGCCTGGAGCACTGCTCCCCTCCTGCCCCCTGGTCTCTACCTGCCCCTCTGCTCATCGTGTAGGTCTCCCTGTGTGTGCCATTTTCCCTCTGTAATCGTTTCCCAAGGCTGCTGTAACAAAGGGCCCCACACTGGCTGACTTAGTAAAGAAATGTGTTTCCCTCAGTTCTGGAGGCCAAAAGTCCAAGAGCGAAGCATCGGCTAGGCTGGGCTCCCTCTGAAAGCTCACGGGGAGGGTCCGTCCTGGCCTCTTCCAGCTTCAGTGGCTGCGGCAATCCTGGGCGTCCCTTTACTTATAGATGCGCCACCACCATGGTCTCTGCATTAGTTGTCACACGGCCTTTCCCCCCATGCTCCTCTCCCAGCATCAGTGTCCAAATCTCCCTCTTCTTTCTCTTATGAGGACACCAGTTATTGGGTCAGGCCCACCCTACTCCAACACAACCCCCTCTTCACTTGTCACATCTGCAAAGACGCTGTTTCCTAATAAGGTCATAGTCACAGGGTTAGGACCTTCTGTCATGTCTTTTGGGGGGACACAGTACAACCCACAACAGCCATGGTCAGGGGCATGGCCCCCCTCCATCCCCAGCACACAGTTGCTGATGAGACAAGTAAGGAGTTCAATGTGTGTTCTGGTCCATCTCTGTGTTTGGCGTCTGTGCAGTGAAGACAGTGGGCTGGTTTGCAGAGTGGGCAGTCTGTAAAGATTTCATACACTCCACGCTGGGGACAGTCAGAGAGAAAAGCTTTCTAAAGCTGTCACCATTATGTTGTTTTCTAGTGGCTTCTAAGACAGTGAGAGGGGAAGAAATGTTAAATGACCTTCGAAGTGACAAAACTGTGTGCTAGCATTTGCCTGTCACTGCCTTCAAAATGTGAACTTTCATGGGAGACGATATGTGAGTGCCCCTGCTGGGGAGTAAGCGTTTGGGTGTCTGTGGGTGGCTCTGCGCTGGCCTGGGGGTGAGGGGTTTCCTGTCTGAGTGCTTCTGGGGGACCATGAGTGAGTCAGCAGCCCTGAGGCAGCGGGAGGGGGTCAGGACCAATGAGACTTTCCCTCAACTGATAGGAAATGGTTCTCTGAAAGGGGAGAAAGTGCGGGAAAACCCGCTGCCTTTCTCCGAGTCAGCGACCACGCTTAGGAAAGCCCCCCTCCTTCCCACCTCTGTTCTCGGGACATAGTTCAGAATCCTTGAAATCTCAGTGTCCTGGCTCCGAGAGCTGTTAGTACTTCATTTGAAAGAATTAAACGGGCCGGTGTGCTCTCGGTGAATGGGGCTCAGTGGTTGGGACCGGAAGGCAGGCTTTCCTGCATGTTCAGTTGGCCATGTTGACAAACGGGGATTTGTGGCACCTTTCAAACATTTCCAAGGTCGCCCCTGTGAGGTGTGAATGTGATGGCAGGACGGGGCTGGGATGCTTGTGGATCTCAGAGGTTGGCTGTCACATTCACTCAGAAACCAAACGTGGCCTCTTCAGCACTGGCTGCTTGTTCCAGTCTGTGCAGTGGCCTCTTTCCTTTCGTCTTGTGTGCGTGTGCGTGTGCGTGTGCGTGTGCATGTGTGTGTGTGTGTGTGTGTGTGTGTGTGTGTGTTTATTTTCTTGGTTGCTGTTTTGGTGATGTTGATAGCTGTTTACTATGTTCTGAAAAGGGATGTTATAAGAAATAAAAATGATTTTCTACAGAAAGCAGGCATAGGCGCCTGGATACTGATACAGAAAAAGGTAGAGAATGGAGAAGGGGGGAGGGAGGAGGGAGGGAGAGAGGGAGGGAAGAAGAGAGGAGGGAGGGAGGAGGGAGGCAGAACAGGGCAGTGAAGGAATGCAAGCCTGTCACTCAGCTTCATTTTTCTCCAGGTGTCTTTTGTTTTATTTCATACATGAGTTCCTTGTTCTTTTAAATTTGCTCCTTGGGTTTTCTTTTAAAAGTCAAGCATGCAATCATCTGTGTGCCCTCCAACTTCATGCTGTCAACATCCTGTCGCCTTTCAGTGGAGGATTTGTTCTCCTGCAGGGAGGGCTGCCAGCCTTCTGGCCTCCTGCAAACACACCCACCACAGAAAGCACCCGGCCTGGGAAGCCTCACAGACCTGCCGGACCCGGCGCAGCACAGGGTTCTCAGGGCCGAGGCCGGTCTGGCGCCCGAGGCCCGAGGCTGAGGGGTGCTGGGGTCGGGGGTCAGTCTGCGGCTCTCCAGAGTGCTTCTCTGCCTCGCTTTGAGCGTGGAGGAGGACAGGCTGATGCCCTTTGCAATTCTTGGTGTTTCCTGTCTTATTACCTATCAGGTGATGCCACTCCCACGGCACTTTGTCTACACTCTGTCAGTCTAAACTCTACACAGGGTCTCCCTCGGTCTTGAACACACAGTTCACAGGTCAAAGAAGCCTTTTCCGGCCGATGCAAATCCACGGTCTTCTTTCCCTTATTTTTCATTCTTCCAGAATGTGTACTTAGGCCTCTCCAGAATACACGACACACTGACCAACATTTGGGGGTTCCTCAGCCAACACTAGTGACCCGCAGATTTAATTGAAGGACAAGGTGTCCCTTTTCCGCAGCTGTTTACTGCATGTTTCCTTGGGGCATCCAGGAATGAGGGGTGAGAGCCGCTGGGTCCAATGTCCTGGTTTCCTAGATGTCAGGAATCGCAGCGGTGCTGTTGGAATGACTGTTAACGTCTAGTGAAAAGCGGCAACTCCCAACCAGGGCTGGCGAAGCATGTGGAACTGTGTGAACATTTCCTCAGTGAATTTCAAAATCACAGAAAGCAAAAGTGACCCCCTGATGGAAGTTTTAAATTCTGCCGCCCTGAGTACACGTTGATTCTCCTCTTGGCTGGGAATGACAGTAAACAGGTCCCAGTGCGAAGCTTTTCAGGTACTAACTGTGCTTTCTTGCTTGAGCCCCCTTTGGGACCCAGCGGGGACCCCACAAAAGACGTCCTATGGCATTTTTACTGTCAATGTTTGCACTTACACAAATGCATCAGGACAGAGAAAAACTTACTCTGAAATTTTATACATAAATAGTCACACCAGAGACTGATGAAAAAGACACATTGCCTTGTGGTTTGTGAAGCAATGTATCTACTGATTATGACGCAAGGTATTTACTGAAAGATTTTTAGGACAAGGGGAGCTTTGACAGTTAAGATGTATGTGGAAGATGAGTGCTTTGGGGTCCTCGTTAGCTCCCTGTCTGTCTCCTGTGCACACAGCACCGTGTGTAACACAGCCGTTCTCTGAGGGAGAGAAGGGGGTGATGACGTTGGGATGTGGTCGGGGCTGGTGGCTTTCGTCTGCTACCTATTTGATCCTAGGGCCTGCACGCATGGTTATCTCCCTGTCACAGACGGGAAGTCAGGAGCTGAGAGACATTAAACTGGCTCAGCCCCACGATCAGTAATGATTGGCAGGCCTGGAATAACTCCCAGATAATCCTTCACCAGCTGTCATTGCGAGATGTCAGGTGGGGAATGAAGAAAGTCTGCAGTTTTCATTATAAAACTCGTGTGTCCACGTACAGGTGTTTGTAAGGACCAGGCCCTCGTCATTCAGACATTTTTCTCGGGGCTGCTTATTGGAGTGACGTCTTATTTCTCTTTCTTGTTTGAATAACAGAAACGTATGATACCTTAGACCTACCGTAACACTTTCTTCCACATAACACATATTCATAATGTAAGTAATATCCAGGGAACCCCTATTTCTAACTAAAATATATTCCTAGAGGCATTCTTATTCTCATATATAGATTCGGTCTTCTAAACTTTGTTTTCTCAACTATAAAATGGGGATAAAATTTATAGGGTTATTCCTGTAAATATATAACTTAAGGGAGAAAGCACATCACTGTAAAATTAATCCTGTATCTCCATAGAAACATTAATTTTAGGAAGTACTTTCTTAAACATGGACTAAAAAAAAAAAAAATTAAAAAACCGTTGCGTAATCAACAGTACATTATGAAACCAAAGCCAAAAGAACCATAAGTCTGTAAAAACAATACAACTGTGACCCGTTTCCTACAACATGGGCATAAATGCAGCCAGACAGGTTGGCGGGGAACGAGCCGGACGTACAATGGCCGGCAGATAACAGACGCTGGACCCCACACGCCATCTGCCTCACGGCACCTAACGTTCCTGTTCATCTCCTCTCGTTCTGGAAGTTTTGGGGAGACACGTAGGGTGACCTGGCGACCACATCTATTGAGCCCCTTCTCTAGGAAGACTTGAGCTGAGGCTTCTCTAGCTTACAGTAACTTATTGAAACAAAAGACTTCACAGCAATTCCATTACCTGGAAGAAAGCACTCGGGAGGACCTCAGAAACAGCCGCCTTGGCATTTTACCTCAGAAGGCTTCCCCAGACTGGGGAGCGGCTGCCTCTGGAGCCTCCGAATCGCCTTGTCCCTCCTCTCACTGCCCCCACCTAGTATAGTGTGTAGTGTTTCTTGTTACTTTTCAGTTAGAGTTGACAGCCAATGTGATGTGAGTTCCAGGTGTGCAGCGTAGTGGTTAGATGTTGAGGTGCCTGACAGTGAGCCCCGGGTGAGTCTAGTGCCCCCCGGCCCCAGGCAGGGTTATTACGACGTCGTCAGCATGTTCCCTGCGCTGTACCTTCCCCCCTGAGTATGGCCTTGAACTTGCAGGAGCTGCGTCACTTCATGCACCTGGGTGGCCTGTGATGGACAGGGAGCTTTGTGTGGGCTGTTGTGTGATGTCACTGCTGGACTCAAGGGCCGCTGCCTTTTTATACCTTTCCCGTCCCTGAACTTGGCAGTTTAAAAGTGGGTGTCTACGTATGTTCTCTGCAATATGGGTGTGATGGTGGATCGCTAGATAGCTGGGAGACGTTTGCTCCACTGCTCACCACCCACCCTGGTCAGAGGCACCTGGTGGGAGGAGAGAGACCAGCCAGCCCCTAGGCTCACCTTCACCCCGCCCCCCCTTACCAGCCCCTAGGGTGCACTTCCTTCTCACAGGGCAGTGAGGGAGCCATCACTGCTTCTCCTGTATGGGAAACTGAGGCTCAGAGAGGTGGAGAAACCTGCCCTAGTTTGCCCAGCAGGAGGCCAAATTGGGACCCAGGTCTCAAGTGCCTTGTTTGCACTTTGAAGAGCTAGAACTACCCAAAGAATACAAGTGGTTGAACTACCACTTGCTTGTGCCCCCAGCATTTCAGTTCTGCCACTCACAGGCATTCACTCACATGCTATGGGGAACTGCTCTGTGATTTCTTCAGGGTCTCCACCAGATAATGTGCAGTAATCTCAGACACAGCAGAGCATGTTATTAGAAATGCAGCCAAATGGCTAAGATTGCATGGCTTTCCAGTCCGTCCTGACCGCTGACTTACTGCTCACGCCTAATTTTGCCCTCTAGCTAGTGCAGCGAGAATAGATAATCGTCTGAACAGGGACATTTTCTCTAACCCAGCAGCTGTTGGGAATCTCATCTAGAACTGAGTGTCAGCCTGAGGAGGGTGTCCTGATATAACCTAAAAGTTGTTCCTGCTCCCCACACGTTCCTTGTTCAATATTTCACAAAACGCTCTCGAGTTACCCGAGGAGGCTTCAGAGTCCGCCTGGCTCCCGTGCAGCATTCCACATGTTGGCCCGTTTTCTCTTGCTCTCAGTTTGATTAATTGCAAAAAGGAGATGAAATGAAGATGACCTCCAATGTCCGAGTCTTTTCTGGGCAGATGGTTCTTTTCAGCCCCTTGCAGAGCCCAGCTGCTGGTGCCGGCTTGTCTGGCACAGTCACAGCAAGGGCGCAGCCTCTGCAAGCCCACCCTCCCGCCCGCAGCGCTGCCCCTCACCCACGTGCATGCACGCCATCCTTCTCACCACCGTGCAGCCCTGCACCACCAGTGCCCGGCGAGTGCGTTCCAGAACCATCTTCCCAGTGACGAGGGAGGGGCGTTGCCATGCATCAGTCCTTGCTTTGCTTTTCTTGTCTTTTCCTGCCACCATGTAAATTGTGCATTTAAGGCTAGAATCTGCCTGCTCTAAATGCCACCTATAAAAGTCTCTTTCTAGTAATCAGGTGCCCCAATCAAATCTAACCAGTTTTGTACACATTCAAAAGCCTGGCCCAAAATTTTGCTACTTCTGTGTCCAGGAGACTTGAATTCTCCAAAGTATTGATTAAAATAGGGTTAGGAGGTCAGTTGGAGCTGCTGCCCTGTGAGAACAGAGATGGTGACGTGAGGTTCTTTATGCCCCCAGCCGGAAAACCCGGAAAGTACAAGCTGTCAGTCAACTTCAGTGAAAAGAAGTTAAGCATTTCACCTGCCTTCAGTTTAGAATAGACCAATTCTCATTTCTGAAACAGGGCGGTAGATCCACAAATGTTTGGTGCTCTGTTATTGTATGTATTATATACATATTGCAAGTTCTCAATATTTGGTTAACACCCTGCACAGAATCAGAGGGTCAAACGTCAGAGTGACAGCTGTCCACCCAGCTGTCAGACCAGCGTCCCCAAGTCCACACATTCATGTTTTCAGACTGCAGGTTAGACCCCAGCAGGCCAACACGAATTCTCTTTCCCTTTTGTACCTGTTCCTGTCAAGCATACACCATACGTGCCCAAACCTCCAATTTCCCAGTGAGAACACCCCATAAAGGTTTTTCATTGTTGTCTAACTTAAATGGGGAAGGTAGTTCCTACAATCGCATTGGATTCCAAAATTACCTGCAGAGGTAGACTTGCATTTTTAAAAGTGTACATTTTAAAATAATTGTTTTTTCTCTGTCATGTCAGGAAACACGAGAGTTTGCACTATTCTCCAGGGCCCTGGAGGGTGTTTATCCCCAGGAGAACCGGCTTCCGTTTGCAGTCAGTCCTGCTGCTTTAATCATCGTTGTTTGAAGTCCTGCCCGTGTACAGTCTCTCTCTGCGTGGGGCTCTTGCTGGAATGTCACCTGTCCCAGTTTCCAGTTACATAATGTGAAGGGGTTGGCTGTTTACTCTCCACTGTGTCACAGCTCACTTACCCCCACACACTGGGAGGTGACACTGAAATGTCACTGCTCCTTTCTCGCCCATCCTGTGGATGTCCACTGGGGACCTTCCGAAGATGGGCATTCATCACCATCATTAGTCACAGAGGAGGCACCCAGTACATACGGGCTTTGGAGAAACTCAGATACCAGGCAATTCCGTGTTTTCTGAACATGGACCACAACACCCCTGTCATGCGGGCATATGCAGTATTTTAGAAACCCCCTCTTCCCATTTTAGGGGACGATTCATTTGTGACTTTTCAGGGAAAGCTGTTCTGTGTTCAGCAGGAACTCGGGACTCACACGTTCTGTGAAAAGAGTACATCACGGAAAGTTACAGTTTGTGACTGTCCTTGGAGCCTGGTCGCGGGGGACAGGTCTAAGGTGACCTGCTGGCTTGTGCAAACCCAGTGACGCCATGGGACGCGCAGTGTGTTTGGGATGGATTTGGCTAAATTCTTCAGTCTTATGCCTTTTGGGGGAGAAAAATCATGAGTTTGCTGCTGACGTTTGGGTTAGAAAATACAAATGAGGAACACACTTTCCTTAATCCAGCTTTATTGTCCCTGGAATTGAGCAGATTCCTGGGATACTTGTCTGACAAGCTGCCCTTGATCTGACCCCATGGTTTCTGTGCTCACACGGTTCCCAGGATATGTTTTTTCGGAGGGCAGCAGCCCTCTTCTGCATCTGGTTCTCCCCGTGACGTTGCCCCAAGCATGAGCTGTGCCGCCTTCTGCATGTGTGTATTTGTGTGGAAAGAACCCATGAGCTTTTCACAGATGAGGAAACACGCTGACATGTTTGTCACTGAGCAGAATTCCGTGTGGCATCTGTCCAATTTTCAGCTCTGTGCGTGGAACCACTCAGAAGACGTGCATCGTGCCTCTTGAGTTTGGGGTTTACTTTTCTCAGAAATGGGCATGGCATGTCACAGGGTCACTGTTCTGATGGCAAAGCTGTGCGGGACGTTCTGAAAGTACCTGTTTTGAGGCTAACACCTTCTCTTTTTCTTTTAGCTTCTGAAGCCCTGTTGGTTCAGGATGGGAAACCTCGCCGGAAAGCGGGAGTCAAGTGCTGAGAAGGGCAGTAAGGTAAGGCGTGAGCCGGCTCACAAGCTGTAAAGTGCACGTGTTGTTTCTGTTATTAAACACAAGGCTGATACGCCCTGGCTGCCATGGCTTCCTGCTGGGACTGCTGGATGGTTAGAAACCCCCAGGCCGGTGCTCCCCAGCCTGGCCTCCAGACCCAGGACGGTCCCACCGCCCAGTGGCGGCCGCTCCACAGCCCTTTCCTCACCGTTACTGGGGAATGTCTGGGAAACACAGATAAACAGGAAATGTACACAGTGCCCACCCGCAGGTTCCAGCTGGCACTTGTAGTGCAGCATTGCCATTTCCCACCTTACGTCCTGGGCGTCGGCTCCCTCTACCTGAGCCCGAGTCTCCACATGCCAGCGGTCCCCCAGGGGTGTCTTGGAACAGTGGTTCTCAGCCCTTCCCCCACAGACCCCCGTGCACAGATGACACTCCCACCACCACCACCAGGGCACCTGGTGGCCTGCGTCTGTCCACCGCTTTCCCCATCACCCTAGAATCCCTTCAGGTGATGAGGAACTAGGCCTGACGTATCCAAAACTTGGAATTACTGTCATTTATAGGCAAAGGGAAATTAGCTGCTTGCTTTGGCACTCTAACTCAGCATAAACGTATGCGAGGCAAGTCAAGATGAAGGGCAGTTCACCGGGTGTCACGATGCGGAGGACGGAGCCCCTCTCTGCACACACAAGTGCTTTGGCCGTGTCCATTGCACTGAATGGAACTGAAGTGCAGCCTCGGGACCCTCGGCCGGGGTTCTGCAGCTTTCATTTCGTCATAACAAACTTTGGATCTGGGCCCTTCTGTGACCTGGACTTGGACCCTCTGTCAGTATTGGTCGTACTCACTTTCAAATCGTCGGTGGAAAGAAATGGGTGATGACAGACTGTCTTTGTTCGTATTTGTTCTTGGTTAAAATTACAAGCAGGGTTATCGAGCCCCTTCCCTGATCATCTCAGGCCCCAGGTGACTAGAAGGGATTTCCATGTTTACAGTGTTATTCTTGATTTGGGATTCTCCCCTCCACTGGAAGGAGGACCAATCTGCCACATCATGTAAGTGGTTCTGGTGACTGTCGAATGCGGCGTGACTGGTGGTTTTCTAAAACTCAGGCAGTGTCGCTGACGGTCTTGTTATGATGAGCTGAAAGCAGGTTCGGTTTCTGTGCAGACCACAGACAGGCAGTGTCCCCACCAGGAGGGTAAGTCTCAGCTGGACGTGAACATGGACAGACAGCTCTGCTGAAGAGCCCTCGTGGGCTAAGCCGCACGCTGTGCTGTCAGAACTCAGGCGTGAAACCCTGCGTGTGGCATGCAGGTTCTTCCTTTCCTGCTGTCTGATGATGCAAATCGAACACATTTGGTTCGTTGGATTCCACCGACCTGAGACCACGGAGCAGCGGCCAAGCCCATACGTACCTATTTATTCTGGAATCTATGTTTTCAACCTTCTGATGGTTTAACGACAAAGGAAAAACTTGGAGTTACCCACGGTGCTTGCTGCAGGCGGTTGTCACCTGTAAGGGCTCTTTCATGACACTGTCTGTGACTTGCTGGAAAGGGTGCTGCCATTCTGAGAGAGCGCTCTGACGCTCCGTGGTGTGGCCCAGCATTAAGCTCGGCCCAGAACAGGAAGCGGGGCTGTGAGCCCTGCCTCACTGTTCACCATCCCGTGTATCTCTGTATGTAATTCTGAGAGGAGTCCTGCTCTCATGTCAGTGGCAGGTTCTGGAACAGGCCTGGTCTCCGGGGCCTCTGCAGCCACCTGCTTCCCGGTTTCCTGCCCACCTTGAGGGAGTGGGATGCCCGGTGCCCTTGAACTGTTTCTTTACATCTGGGCTCCTCAGCTCTGTGTTTGACCTCCGTGCCCGTGGGAGTGACCTTGACGACAGTGGGTCCTGACATCTCATTGTTTCTCTTCCCCATATGAGCCTAAAGAGGCTGCCGCTGGTCAGAAGCATCACAGCCCGGCCACGTGAGGCATAAAGACAACCAGCAGTTTATCTTGACACTGCATTTTCAAAAATAGGTAAAAATCGAGTGACGAGCGATTAAAAATGTGAAAACCTAATAGTAATACTTTGGAAAACCTGCCTTTCATCTGTGGGTGGCCTAGGAAACACTCATCTCTGTGCTTTGCCTGCTGGTGGTGTCTGGCTCACAAAGGTTCTCCGAACGTGCCTTGCCCAATTTCTAGATTTGTGTACTTAATCAGCCTAAGAAAAGAATTACCACACTGAAAAACAAGATCTGAACTTTACAATGGGGGGTAACTTCTTCGTCTGTTTGATTTTGTGTTTCAGATTAAACTGATTAGTTATTTAAGCTCTTCTTCAAAGCTAAGCGCGTGCCGGACGCACCCCAGGTGCCAGCACGCGGCCTCTGCGGGAGAATCCCAGCCCTGGAGAGGCTGTCCACGCAGCCATCGTCCTTCAGACCCCAGGCTCTTGCTGAGACGCTCCCGATAGTACTAGGGTGACGCTCTGAGCAGTGAGATGTTTAGTGTACAAGTGGCACAGAGGCATTGAGAACTCAGCTCTTCCCACCAACGCGTAGACAGTCTCCTTGTGACGGGAAATACGTTTCCTTTAAAACCACCGACCTCTCACGTGTGGAATGGGCTGATTTTCCACCTGTGGGCTAATCCATCACCGCCACTCGTGGAGAATCCTAAGTCCTGCCACGTCTCGTCCCAGGTGGAGAATTGTCAGGCTTGTTTCGTAAGGCACGTCCTTGTCACACCATCCCCAGGAAGGAGAACTTTTTCTATTTTAACTACTAATTAGCTCACGTTTGCTGCATGCAATGCTCTTGTCTCCACAGAGAAATTAAGTTCAGTGAGGGCCTGACTTTTGTCAGCTCTGCTCATGGGTGTGTCCTGCTGTTGGCACCCTAACCGCACAGCTTGTCAGTAGCGTGTGGCCAGCGTGCCCTCCCCAGGCCAGGTGACAGCTAGCAGGGCTTCCCCTGAGGACAACAGCCACAATGCCAGGGTGGGTACCACCCAAGCTCACTGGTGGGGCAGCGCAGCAGGGACGGAGCCAGGCCCTTCCAAACCCCAAATCCAGCTGTTGTCATCTCTGTGCCTCACACTCATCTTGCAGTTCCTGTTAAAACCACCGCTGTCACCGTCACAGCATCACCCAGTGGGAAGCTGAGTCACTAAGAAATGCACTTCCTCCCGGCCCCCAGACTCCAGCATGGAGCACCGAGTGGTGGGGAGGCGGTGCCTCTGAGCCCCAAATTCACCTGGAGATTTCAGCTTTCTGAGTTGATTGCAGTGTGTTGGCAACTGTTAGACACAAAAGTGTATAATTTCCATTTTTTAGGCAAGTCACATAAGCAAGTTTTTTTGAGAACCCAGGTAATTCTTAAGTTAGTCATGTAATGTATATTTAAGAGCTTAAGGAACTGAAATGCAGAAGCCACTTCCCTATAGACAGATAGGTGCCACCCTAGTCTGATATTTAGACACATGGAAACACCTACGCCGTGTCTCATAAATTCTTAGGCTGCAAGGTGCAGGCAGACTTGCTCATTGCACCTTACCCAACAGTCCTAGAGTTCACTGTCCTTCTCGCCTGTCATCTGTCTCTCTCCCTCTCTTTGTCCCTCTCCCCCCTCCACCCTCGCTCTCTCCCCTTCCCGCCCGCCCCCACTAAAGAATCCCTTTTGACCTCAGTTGCAGAATCAGAGGCCACTTCAGTAGGTACCTGGTGCGTTGAACTGGCAACTGCCACATGCTGACTCCTCCTTGGGCAGGTAACCACTGCTCTGGAGTCCAGCAGAAGTTTCTGCCACGATGGGGACGCTATATGTGCGTGCTGCCCGGGGCCAGAAGCACGTGGAATGTGGCTAGTCCAAGCGAAGAACCGCATTGTCAATGTTACTTAGTTTTCAGTAATGTAGGTTTAATAACCACATGTTTTGAGTGACAGCGCAGCCCTACTGGACACTTCGTACGTGTCATCTCAGGTCCTAGGCACCCAAAACCCTACCAGCTGGGTGTCCGCTCCTTTTGGTCAATGAAAACTCGGGGCCTTTCCCAACATAACAATTTCATGCAAAAGTTAATACCGTGTTCAGAAGGCAAAGTCCTCTGAGAAACACAACACACAGATCCCAGGAAATGTCGAGGCGGGCGCTGGTACGGTGAGCCACACGGACAGGTGTGCTCTGCTCACTCGCTCAGCGTCGAATCCCACCGCCCATGCTGCGTGCGACGTGCCCTCCCGCCAGGTGTGCTGTCCACCCCTGGATTCTGACACCAGCACACGTGTGCACGGCTGCTGCTGCGTGTTGTGGGCACTCAGGCGTCCACGCCCCTGACACGCACGGTGGCCCCCAGGACGTCACCGAGCTGTCACAGGAAAACGAAAATGCTGCGGACAGTGTACCCTTTCTAAGAGGGCTTCCAGAATCCGAGAATAAGCAGCAGCTTATTCTGGAAAACTCACGGCGGGTCTGTCCCTGTCTGAGAAGGAGCCAGAAGAAGGTCCTGGGAAACGTCGGGCACCACGTTGGCTTTGTGGGGTCCCGCGTGCATTTGGGGACCTGGGCCCTCGCTGCAGATGAAGCAGAGTGGGCTTCCAACTGCCAGGGCCCCTCGGGAAACCACCATGGTGCCCACCTGGGATGTCAGTGAATGTTGTGGAAATTCAGGACTCCCTACGACCGTGAGGGCGTCTCCTCTAGCTGGCGCGTCACCGCAGACGTGAACGTGTGGGGGGGCAGGGCCAGGCTTCTGGAAGGAATGACTCACACAGAACGCCTCCCGTCACAGCTTGGTGGAGAGCAGAGCCCTGAGGCTGCTTCTGGTTTTTAAGGAATGTAGGTGGTATATTGTTTCATCTGATACACCGAGAACACTCACATCTTTGTAGGTCTGGGCCGCAGCAAACCTCACAAAGTGTAATTATTAAAGACACAGGGTGTAATTAACAAACAGAGCCTCCCCTCAACAACCCTTCATAAAAGTAACAGGGGCCTGATGAAGTGTCGCCCCCGGCGACCTGAAGCCCGCAGCAGGCTGCACACCAGCAGGTGCCTTAGGAACCGGGCCTGAGGCGCCCTCCTCCCTCCACCCTGTCTCCCTGCAGCTTGGAGACGGCCATGTGGGTCCTGCAGCCCCTGAGCAAAGCTGTCCGCAGACCCTCCCGTTCCCCTAACGTTCAGGGACAGCCAAGCTGCGGTGGGTCGGGGCTCAGGATGAGGTTGGGAAGGGCCCCCAGCGTCTCCAGGTGTGGACCTCACGGCCTTGCTGGGACATTGCACCAGTGAGACCGACCGGGCAGAGGGCCCTGCTCACGTGCTCACTCTCCCGCCCTGGGCCTGCTGCCAGGGTGCCTCCTCGGGTCTTGGGTACACGTGCTTCCCCCCTGTGAGTTCCCACATGCTCCTCAGCCCTTTTCTCCTCTCTGCGTGTCCCTGTCGTGCTCCTCTCCTCATCTTCACCCAGGCCTCACTCTCCTGGCGTTTTACAACCATTTAAAGAGGCAAGACTGTTTTGTTTGGATGGGATTTGAGAACAAGAGTTGAGGAAGGGGCACGGTGGCTTCAGCCTTGCCTGTGCCCTCACCTCCTCCGCCCATGTTGGGGTTTGGAGCCTGCGAGCTTGGCGGGAACCCCTCTTAGAAGAGGATGATATTGAACCATCAACCAGGGCGGCACTCAACCCTTCCAGGCGTTTCCATGGGGCACAGAGTGGGGTCAGCCCTTGGGGACATGAAATGCACCCACCCCCCCCAGGCTTAGCTCAGGGAAGAAAAAAATGGAAAAAAATTGGAGGCATAGACACACACATGTCATTTTCTTTGGAAAGCAAGGCTGCCATAGCAGAGCCAATACCCCTAGGGAGGGTCAAGGGGCCGCCGTCCAGTGGTCACTTCTCATAAGCAGCCAAGAGTGTTATGCTTGGTGGTGTGATTTCAGCCTTTCGACGACACATGACACCTTCCTGGCTTTTGTTTGTGATGGCAGTGGTTCTGGGCATGCTTTGCATTCAGAACCTTAGGTGTCTTAGGTTTTTGTTTTTCATTTTTTTCTATTGAATTAATAAAAAAGTTGTAGTGGTTGATGAAACATTTATTTTATGCTTTTCTAATAAACTGAAGGTAAAATCATTTTTTGGCCATTCTATTCTACTTTCTGACAATTTTAGTCTTTTTTAAAGAGGTTTATTGCAATGTATTTCAAAGTGAAATATGACATGGCATTTGGAGAATATTCCAGGGCCGTATAACACTTCCCTTTGATGACCGTTCCTAACACCTAGACTCTTCTCATTTCACCGTTGGGATACAAAATACTTAGCAACTCTGCTTAGGAGCGCTATCTCTCATGCCTTTCTTGCATGCTCCGTAATGAGGTTTTGCAAAATATCAAAATATTTGGAAACTTCTATCTTCTTGTAACTATAATCCGACTTGACTTTATTGTCAGTTATGGAACAGGAGACGGTCTGTAGCCTGAAACACACAATTTCTCCTGAATGTGCAGAGAATGTCATGTTCAGACTCCTGGTGATCCTGACGACAGCGTCTGTCAGCACTTGTAGGTATGAAATTCCTGAAGCCATTGGGTGTCTCGGTCAGGTTCAGGTGACATGTTCTGGTGTGGACGGGGGAGAAACAAGCTGATGAGCATCCACACATGAGCTTTTGTTTCTCTCAGGCATGTACCTGGGAATGGATCTGATGAGTCATGTGCTAACGCCATGGTTAAGTTTTTGCGGGAGCACCGAACTTTCCACAGTGGCTGCCCCATTTCACCAGCAATGTGTGACTGTTTTGATTCTCCACATTCTCACCAACGATTTTTTATTGTATCCAGCCTCGTGGGGTCTCATCAAGGTTTGAGTTGTGTTTCCTTAGTGGGTAATGGTGTCGGGATGTTTCCTGTGCTTACTGGCCATTTGCACGCCTTCTTTGGAGCGATGTCTACTCAGATCCTTGGCCCATTGTTTTAACTGGGTGGTTTGTTTTTTTGTTGTTGAGTTGTAGGAGTTCTTTATGTGTTCTGGAAACTAGACCTTTATCAGATTTATGATTTGGAAATATTTTCTCCCGTTCTCTGGGCTCTTGTTTTACCTTCTTGCTGGTTCAGCTGCAGCACAGTGGCTTTTCATTTTGATGGTGTCCCGTTTCCCATTATTTCTTTTGTGGCCTGTGCTTTCAGCACATATCCAAGGTGTCATCCCTAAGAAACCATTGTGTTGGTGGCACTTGTTTTAACGACTAAATTAAATCTGATTCTCACCTTCAGTTAATCTCTAATCCTTGTCATGTTGTTCTTTTATTTTTGTTTCTTTTTATTAGTTTCAGGTGTACAAAGCAATGTAATAGTTAGACATTTACACACCTCACAGAGTGATAACACCCTCCCCCAATCTACTGCCCCTCTGACATCGTATATATGTAGCTGTGACAGTTCCACTGACTCTATTACCTGTGCTGTACTCCACATCCCGTGACGAGATATATAGTATTGAATTATAGCTGACATTCCACATCACTAGTGTACTTGCTGGGAATACATTTTTCACTCATTAAGTCCTGTTGTTCTTTTAAAAGTAGAGTTTTGATGATTTGAAATGTATCTTCATGAAAAACGTATTACCGTCAACTACACTAGTAAATGGAGTCATCATTTTTGCTCCCTCGCTCATATTTCTCCTTGTCTAGACCAGCAGCTCCCACCAGGCCTGTCCCCCCACGCTCGGAAGCCCTGGCCTGGACAGGCTAAGCCTGCCCTCGAGTGTGCCTGTCCTGTTCTGATTCTCATAGAAAGGGATGTGCCTGGGGGGTGAGCCAGTTTCCACTATCCTGGACTTCATGTCTCTGCATATTCTTGACTTTGATCCTAAAAGCTTTCAATGTTTTGCTAATATCTTTTGTTCCTTGTCCAATCCCAGCCTAAAGCAAGAATAAGAATGATCCTTTTTTTTTAAAAAAAGAAACAAACCAAAAATGCTGAGTAACAAGATTAAGTTACAAGAACTGTTTGTATTGCAACACACACACACTGGAAGGACTGAGCTTGGACCCCAAAGACAGGCCACACCAAAGGAAGGTGAGGTTGACCCCTGCCTGCCAGGCATGGGCCCCTGACTCACTGGACCTTCTTGTTTGTGACACGTCATGCCCCAGGAACAATGGGAACATTTTAGCTCCAGGCTCCCAAAGCCGGATAAGCCCAGCTGGGCTATCTGCTTTGACCTAATTAGATTTCTCTTGCATCTGAGAGAAGCGAGTCCTCACTGAGAGCACACAGCTGGCTGTGCCTGGCTTTGGTGGACCCTCCTCCTGGGCAGTGAGCGGACCCACTGCGAGCTGTTTGGGGATCTGAGCACGGCTGTCCTGCAGCTCACATTTGTAACCCCAATCAAGTCAGGAGGGGGCATTTGCAAGGCAATGTTTCTTCTGGAAATGCAAAAAAAAGCCACTCATATTTTAAGAGAATTTAAAAACCCTTCCAACACTGAAGACGTCCTGTGGTGTCCTGTCCAAGTCGGTCACTCAGAACCAGTGAGGGCGAGCGAATGCTGTCTGCTCAGCTCACGCCCAAGACCCCTGCCTGTGAGGAGGGACCCTCGGCCCATGAAAGAGTCGGGATAGAATGGAGTCGGGCTTCACTGAACTTCTGGATGATGACAAAGGGTTCCCACCAGACACTCAGTGGGGTTTGAACCGACGTGCTCCTCACGGCCTCACCCAGGAAGCAGAGAACGCACGAGCTAAGTGTCGTTTCAATCACACACGAATGAAAAGTACTGAGTAAACAAAATCAAGTACTGGGGACGCTTAAATTGTTTACTTTATCATGAATATTGTGCCAGTGTGTAAGGAGAAAAGCGCGATGAACTATTGTGTTGATGAAACACTGTGTGTTACAACAGAGTTTTGTTTTTCCAGGATGGTGAAACCAACAGAGGAGAGTCTGAGAAAAAGAGGAACCTTCACGAGTTTTCCCGGGAGACCTCGGAAGACAATGAGGTGTTTGGTATGTAACATAAAAATGAGAAGCAGAGAGGTCATGAGATACCTGCGCAAATACAGTTGGGGAAGGTTTTAATTGTTTAATTACGAGAGTCATCTGTGAATCTGTCCTCATTACTGAAAACACAGCCTCCATAGAATGAGGAAGGTGAGCTGCTCGTGACCCTGTTGCGTCCGGTCGCCCCGACGTGACCCCGGGGGACTGTGGGGTCCATCTGTCGCCATCTTGCTTTTGCCTTTTTCGGTTGTTCTGCGTGCTTTTGTATACACACAGGCACCAGAGATTTCCCAGCTTTTTCCTTATCATGTGACATTTGTCTAATCATCTACTTGCCCCTTTGTGTGTGGGCATCAGGAAGCTGTGCAGCCCGTAAAAGATCACTAACGAGGAAGGGAACTCGTCCCAAAGCCTGGGTACTGTGCTGTTTATTTTAACCAGAAAGAACGACTTGGGGTGTTGGAGGAGAACTCTTTGCTGCAACACTGGGCTTTTCCGTGTGCCCTGGTGACTAAGTTGCCTTGCCCCGTTGTCATCCGTCTTCATGTCGGCTCCCAGGAGTGAATGACAGGTTCTCGTGTGGTTTGTTTGTCACCGCTCTTGGCTCCACCTTGGCCGCGTGACAGTGACAATCAGTGCCTCGCCCACTACCGCTGGCTAGGCAGAGACTCGGAGCACACCCGTCAGTGCCTGCTCTCTCCTCATATCCTAAAGGGGTGAGAGCTACAGGCAGCATGAAACCCACTCGGGCCCTGAGATCCCACTGGCATATCTAACGGAGAGGGCACCATTAAGACAATGTCCCTGTCACTAGGGCAGCTGGCTTGCAGGTTGTGACACTGGAGGCAAACGCACCTCCTGGCCATGTTCCCTGCCTGGGTTCCACTTATTTGTGGGAAGGGCTTCTCTGTATGTCACTTGCCTGGCAGGAAAACCCACCCCAGTTTCTTGTTCTTCACGTATTTCCTCTTGTTCAGAAAGCCCTTCCTTTTCCATGAGTGCATCCTTGCCGAGCCGGCACACGGGACCAGGTCCCGCTGACCACTTTTTCAGTCTCTTAAGCTCCCGTGAAAATCAGCAGAACCCAAAGGCCCAAGGCCGAAGGCCGTGCCTGTGACTGTGATGAAAGTGAGGTTTGCGAGAGGAGTTCAGCTCCCCTGCTTCTGCGTGACTCGCGTTGGTGTTCCCGCGTTTTCTTGGGGTGTGGTCTGAGCACAGTCACGGCCTTTCGGAGGTGGGGTTCCTGTTCCTCAGGTCAGGGGATGCAGGGAAGAGTAGAGGCGCATCCGTGCCTGGCGAGCCCATCTGCGCTCTTTAGAATTTCGGGGGACCAGGCTGCCAGTTTGAATGGCATGTCTGAGTGGCGATGACTTCGGGAATAAACCCGTCCGTAAACCTAAAATAAAGGCTTCTTTAACTGTCTCTTTACTCCTGTATCCCAACATAGGCAAATAAACACGTGAAGGGAAACGACAGAATGCTGACATCCAATGTTAGGTTTCAGACGTGACTAGCCGTCAGTTATTGTTTTGGCTAAACATACTTATTTTTAAAGCAAACGCCATTTTTATCATTATTCCCCTGGTGATCGCTTTTGAAATTACTCGTAACAATGCCAGCCATTCTATCAGATACACACACACTACATACATGTGCACATATGTACCATGTACCATGGAAAGGTCTATAATAAGCCTTTCTCTTATTTTGGGAACACGGTTCAGTTCCTAAGACACTTTCTAGGGCAGCTGTCTTTGACCTTCTCAAATAGAGATTTGATTTGGAGAATTATCATCTAGATAATTGGAGAGTTGACTGTGAAAGCCAGTGGAAATGCAAGTATTTCAATCACACCACAAACTTGGGTTTGTTTTTTCATGGGAAGAATGATACCACACGCCAGCATCTGTCCGCCTTGCCCGCCATGGCTTGCTTGCTGGGCCTGGTGCACTGAGACGCCACGTGCCTGCCGGGTGAGTGGACCTGGCGCCTGCCCAGCTCCCGCCACACCCATTCCAGTGACGAGGAAACAGGTCCATCACCGTCACCTCCGAGTCACACAGACTTGACGCTGGGTTCAGGTGGAGTCACCACAGAGGGGGCGAGGGAGGGCTTCCTTCTGACAACGCCGTCACTTCATCTGACCAGAACTAACGTGGCTCAGACGCCTCCTGGGTTTCCGTTCTCTGGCCCAACAGCTGCCGGGCGTGTCTGCATTTGCACTTCACAGTCTCCATTCCTGATACTTTCCTGGAATCCAGGGAAACCCAGTCTGCAGGGGCAGAGTGACCGTATAAAAGGAGCCGAAATGACCTTGGCTCTCAATCTTGACTGTCTAATCTTGGGGAATATGCATGAGAATTCTCTTTAACGTATGACAGTACCACAGATGTGCAAGTGAAATGCACTTTGCAAAAATGCCTTTTCTTGACCAAACAGCAACTCCCTGAGCATTATGGGAAGCCACGCTGTCTGCATGTTCTGGGAACCATGATCCTCAGCGACCGTTGCCCGGCAGTTGTCCAGCTCCTGGCAATCATTTTGTGTCAGAAGAATTGGGGCTTGTGAGGACACACAGAGACCACTATCTGTTACCCAAGGTGGGTCACACGGACTCCAGGTCTCTCTGGAAGTCAGGAAACAGTGCTGTACTCCCACTGGCTAGATTCCCGGTTCAGGACTGGGTTGGAGGGGTTGATGAGGTGTGTGGCCCGTGGCTGACGATGGCCGGCACAGCCAAGAGCTGCTGGCTCACGTACCATATGCTCGAGACCACAGGCGGCACGACTGAAATCAGGCACACGCCCTCCACGTCTCTGTGAAGGCCAGAGGCAGCTCCTGCTCAGCGATGCTCTAGAAACTTTATTTGCCTTTTTGTTTCCTGGAGAAATCCCACTGGCGGGGTGCTTTAGAGCTGAGCAAATAGCGTGTTAGGGCACCTTTTAAATCGCCTTCTGACAGCGCGTGGCTGCCTGTCAGGACTTCTGCCTGACTCCCCAAAGGGGAAGATGCATTGGAAGGCTCGGCAGCCTGGGGAGGAAGGAACCATGGGTCGTGCCGTCCGAGCTTTGGGGAGCCAGGTTGTTTATGGTGGGCCTGTCACTAGGCTGTTTTGAACCACACACACACACACAGACACACACACACACACACACACACACACACAGACACGCATGGCACACACTGTCCTGTCCTGTGGAAACCAGGCTGGAAGGAGACGTCATGGCCCCACCCCCTCCCTCTGAGCTCACTACCCAACGGGCTAATGCAGGCAGGCAGTTCAGGTAGGTGAGCAATAAATAGCCTTAGGTCTCCCTAAGTTATGCTGGCAAAGCAGAGAAGTGTCCAAAAGAGGGCGCTCGGGTCTTTCTGGAATGACAGCTTCCTTCCGATGGGACCCGCAGCTGGGAAATCAGAGCTGAGACGGTGGGTACTGTCTTGTGGGGTGACGCCAATGCAGGTCTGCAGGGTAGAAATGTCTTCACACGGACAAAGCCAGCACCTTCCTGCCTCAGCACTTTACATGGCTAAGTCGTGTACGAATGGCCTATAGGGCAAAACGCCATTGACCTCGCTGGGAAGACATTCACTAGCTTATTGCTCATGTGATGGAGGCAGAATTGTCCGTATTTAACGAAACACGTATTCATGTTGGAGACATTTAAGTGTGGAGAGTGTAACGATGTATTAAGTGCATATAAGTACATGTACACGTACGTGTGTCTTTACTGCACAGAGCTTGAGTTCACCTCTCATGAGAAAACACACAAGGAAACTATGTCCTATAAGAAAACATGAACTTGAGACCCAGGAAAGGAAGACCACGCATGTGTCAACCGCACAGCAGTTGCTGGAGCTGAACCTCTCATTTAACCCGGAGCTTCCCGCTGCCCGAGTGGAAAGGGAGACCCAGTCCGTTTAACACTTCTCGTCTTGCCCAGCACCTTCCTGCTGAGTGATTTCGGGTGGTGCACGCATTCTTCCATGTCGGGGTTTCCTGCGTGTACGTGGGTGAGAGGAGAACCGCCCCCTTGTCTGGGAGGAGTGCCGGGCACACAGAGAATGTGCAGGCAAAACCGAACGGCTCTGCCAGAGGCGCTCAGGGAGGCCTGGCCCCGTCGGCTCGTGTCCTGCCGTCAGTGTGGCTGTCCTCCCACTTCCGTGTCACCAGGGGGCACAGGGAGCAGCAAAGCTTTCCTGGCGCCATTGCTCTGGGAGAACCGTCCTGCCCCCTAAGGCGGTGGCATATCCTGCCCTGCACCCCCTGGCAAGGGTCAGAAAAATCTCTTTCCCTCCTTCAGAGAAGGAGAAAGTGGATGTTCTGCGGGGAGCTCAGCGGCCCGCCCAGAGTTGCTTCAGGGAGAACAGGGGAGGAGGGTCCCCATCCGTTTCACAACAAACTAAAAACGATTGTGGTTAATGTAGTGTTTTATTATCAGTGTTTAATTAGGGCTGCATCTTCTATTTTCTTTTTCAATTGCACAATATTTCAGTGCTGTCTGGCTGGTGATTTCTGCTGTGGATGAAATCCCAGCTGCCTCAGTTTCCCTGGAAATGTGTATCTGAGTTTATAAGCTCTTACTGTTTGAACTGACCTCAAGAGTGCAGACAGCTACTAGGTTATCAGTAAGCTGTGTTGTTGAATTTTGTGTTCACGAGAACCCTTTCCAGCAGATGAGCAAACACTTGGTGACAGGAGTGGCTGACGTGGGGACGTGGGTCCCACAGGGGCCGATGGGCAGCAGCTTCCGTACTTGAGGCTCTGCCATGGCACCTGTGTTCCTGTTCCCACATGCGTGGTCATGCGACATTTGTCATCACAGCCCTAGGCACATGCGAGAGAGTGGGGAAAGGACAGGGATGGAGGTGGGCCCATTTCATTCTGTTGTTTGTAAAAATTCTCACAGCCACTATCAAAGCCTTAATCACTCCAGCGCAGCTTCTAGAACCAGAGTTTCAGGAGCACCTGGGTTTCAGTCAGCAGCACTGTTTGGAAAACTGCTGACAGGTTCACTTCTCCGATCATGGCCCGTGTGTGCAAAGGGAAGGCTCATGATCCTTTGTTTTGTCCGAAAGCAAACACCTCCTTATTAGAAGAAACCTGTTCTGCTGCAAAAACAAGCATTCGGTGAAAGAGAAAACCAAGCCCATTTTCAGCTTGTTTCATGGGCAGCTGTCAGGGGACAGTGGCATCATGGCCTCCCAGGTCCGTTCTGAGTTTTAAGGAGATGGGGTCATTCTAGAATTTCTATCTTTCCTTGGCCCCCACTTTTGGGATTTCCTCCTTCAGTACAAGGCCATCTCCCGTGGGGTGTGCTGGGGGGAAGGCCCTCAGCAGGTCACAACTGGCTGCCTTTCGCTCTCGCTGGTCCTGTGGCTCCAACAGAGAAGAGT